>NC_047103.1:125087350-125167350 GCF_902500255.1 Thalassophryne amazonica | reverse complement strand
ACTGTTTGTATTTCTGCAAAATTCATGTAAATAATGTCCAAAACATAATCAGTGTCTCAGGAATGTTCATGTATTCATCCCCTGACTTGTCTGAAGAAAACTGGATGTAAACGGGATGGTTTACATGTGCTAAAGGGGGCACTTACTTATTCCAGCATTTTGGTGTTTAGATTTTTATTTCATTTAATTCACGATGTAGAGATTAGTTTTCACTGTGAGTTTAAAGGGCATAATTTTTTAGAAATTTTAACATACAGAGCCTAAATGTTTTGTGTTCAATTACCTTTTCTTTGAGATTTTGAAATGTTTTGCTATGACTCAGAAATCAGAAATGTCACTGCAGCACTGGATGAAAGATGCAAGGGTCTGTCAGGAGTCCAGACACTCACTGATGTTTTATACACACACTGATTACAAGAAAACAGATCACAGATGAGGATGGTTATCGTCTGTAGCCTTTCAAATCCATTTGTATCAACTTGTGTGCATGTTATCAGGCCAAAGTCACCAGGGTATTCACCCCACCACTAACCATGAGTGAAAAAAAGTTTCTGTGTTATCATTTCTATTCTCTAAAAATGGCTAAAATACCAAAAATTCTGCCAGGGTATGTAAACTTATGTACTTATGGGTGTGTGAAATCTGTATGGATCATAGATGAGCCCAACCTGCTGCATCTCCTCCTCTCCACTGTGGAAAAGAGAGAAATACCCAACGGCATATTCTGTGGTTCTGCAGACTCTTCTTCCTCAAATTGTTGTGTTTATGGCACAGCAATGTCACATTTTATCACAGTGTAGTTTATGGTCAGTTTAACTGTTCTTACTTGCATGCTTTGAACATTGCTGCCTAATATATATAACCAACCAATGACAGGTGCCTTTGCAATAAGATTATTAGTGTTACGCACTTCACCTGTTATTGGTGTCACTTGTTATTTGAATAACTACAGATCAGCAGTGGGATTTGGCTTAAGTTTTATGTCGGATGCCCTGTTGAATGGTTTGTAATAAGAGTTTGTTCTAATATTGTGGAAGAGCCAGGGCTGTACACTTAGCTTTTTCACTAGGAGCACAGGTGCTCCTAAATGAAAAAATTTAGGAGCACAGATAAAAATTTAGGAGCACTGTGAAATTTCTTGATACAATTTTATTATTAACGCAAAGACACATACTGTACAGAGAGTACCTTTTCCACACACACATGCACATTTTATATGATTCTATTGTTGTATTTATTTCATTGTTTTTTACTTCCTTTTCTATCGTTATTTACATCATTGCTTTTGTCCATTTCATTACTTTTTGCTGTGTATTTCTTGTATTATTTTAAACCCTCACACACACATAACATCCCAGTCCCACAAGCCAAGACTCAGAGTGTAGCGAATCAGTGCAGCTTGTGCGTTGAGACGTCACCGCGTCATCACACGAGGTCTACATTTCCCCGCTCGGTCACATTTTACAAGGGAAGGATAAAAAAGGAAATATTAAGTTGTAGACTCTTGTCGATTTGTACAGATGTGGGAATGGTTTTCTCTATGGGATATACAGTGGTCCCTCGTTTATTGAGGGAGTTACGTTCTAAAAATAGCCCGCAATAAGCGAAATCTGTGAAGTGGCCAGCGTTATTTTTTACAATTATTATAGACGTTTTAAAGCTGTAAAACCCCTCACTACACACTTTATACACTTTTCTCAATCAGGCATGAACATTTTCTCACTTTTCTCTCCTGTGTAAACACTCTCAAAGTTCAAACCTGAGTAGAAAAATAAGACCAACCTGTTTTCAGCCCCAAACATTTGTTTGAGAAATAAAAATAGAACGTTTTCCTATAAATATTATGATGGCTTTTAGAACTAACGAATTTAATTTTAACGATCAACGTACGAGGTTGGACACATAAGAAATTATTAATAGTGACTGACCAGTATTTCACAGTTCCTCTGATCGCGCCTTTTCGTCCTGGCGCCGCTGCGCTGTCACGTCTTTTTCCACTGACTCACACCTCATTGCAGGTGTCTTTTTCCGAGTGTAGAACACAGTTATGGGTAGTTGTTGGCGCTCTTTTTTCTTCTGGGCGAGAAGATTCTTATAAACAGACACACAGAACACAATGCGCGTGCTCTCCCTTCGCGGTGTCGCGACCGGCTGCTTGATGAGGCCACGGAACACAGTGCACTGTAAAAAAAAAAAAAAAAAGCATGCAAACTTGGACTAAAAAAAATCCGCGAAACAGCGAGGCCGCGAAAGGTGAACCGCGTTATAGCGAGGGACCACTGTATTTATTTTAGGAGCAAAATGCGAATGAAAGGGTTGAAATACATTCTCGCACACGTGCGCCCGTTTTATTTTTTTCCTCGCACAATCAAATTTTAGGCGCAATATGCGAGCAAAACGCTCGCACTATACAGCCCTGGGAAGAGCTGTTGTGCCTTCAGAGCTATGATTTCTGCTGCGAAACTCTTAGATTTTTAAGTGTCAAAGAGCCACAAAACAGATGGCTAAAAATCAGCACATTTCCCTCTTTATCGATTTGGGGGCACTATTTGAAAATAAATACAAGCGGAGAAACTTTTTATGTTGTCATATTTGTGTCCCCAGATCATGATGAATACAGACCAACAGTATGGAAGTCCTACTGTAAGTATTGCTTAAACATTTATTAAATGCTTGTTTAAATTTTTTTTCTTTTTTTTTTTTTTTGCTTGGTGCATATACCAGAATGTTCATGTGGAGTGGTTTGTTTTGCTGATTTTGAATTCTTTTCTGACAGTGTACCAGCTCCAGCAGGAGGCACCTCACCCACGTAGAGTCACCTGCACCTCTGAGGTGAAAAAAAAAAGCTACCCTATAATGTTGGTTCTAAATGTCCTTAATGAAAATGTTAATATGGTATATAAATGTAAATGCTATGTTTTGTAGTGCAGGCATAATTAAATCACCTTATGTAGTAGGGTTCTCTCTGGGGTTCAAAAACTTTCAGCCACTGTGGCTAATTGGTGCCAATTTCGATTAGCCATAGGAGAAGTTGATTTAGCTGCACATTGTTTAAAAAATGCAAATACGCATGAGTGCAAATTCAAAACAACATTCAAGATAAACTAGAATTCAGTTATTTAAAGAAAAAACTCAGTAGCACTACATCTTGAGATAGCTGTTGTGATTGCACTTCCCACGGTACTGCTCTGCAGTCTGTCGGCTCCTGTGTGCCTCACTCAGACTCTCTGTGATACGTAGGTGGACATTTACTGTATGCCAGTGTCGCCGACCGAACGGTCATCCCCCTCCCCCATAAAAATTGTTCCGCCCTGCCTTCACTGCACATGCGTCATTTCTGTGCGTCAGCCGCAGTTCACCGATTATCACCTTGTTTCTGCTTAAAACTCCACTCCAGTCATCATCTGTCTCAGCGACAGATATCTGAAACTTTTGTACAACAATCATTTCCACATAAATTCTGCATTATTTCATAATAAAAGTCAGAGGAAGTGATCAGAGCGCTGCAGCAGCAAGAGTTGCTGGTGCAGCATTCAACTGCACCTCTGTCATTTCAAAGCGTCAGTAGCGACTCACAGATTATCATCTCGTTTCTGCTTAAAACTGACTTTAGAATGATTTAAGAGGTTTTACCTTGTCATCTGATGGTTAATAATCACATTATTCCCTTTGATCGCTTTGGGTGTAGAGACTCAGTGTCAGACGAGCTGTTTTGGCCCCAAATGACGCATGCGCAGTGAAGGCAGGGCAGACCAATTTTTAGGGGTGACCGTTTGGTTGGCAACACCTGTTCACGTTGAGTTGGGCTGGGCCAGATTAAATTGTCTAAAGGTCCTTGGTTGCATATCTGTGTGGACCCTTAAAACCCCATTGTACTCAAAGAATGTAGGTGAATAGTGGTGGATTAAATTATTGAAAACAACCGCTTCCTAACATTTCTTCCCCCAAAAGTATGTGAAATTATCCTGGTTAAACACTTTTTTTAAGCAGGATCCCAAAATATTGATTTTGAGTGATTGATTGGTTTTTGCTTTAATAAACTACTACTAAGTAAAATACAAATTTGTCACCTCCCATCATGTAATGGATCGCAATTCCATTCACAGTTGAAGGTGTGTTATTTGTTGCTTGTTATGGTGTTTTAGTACTCTGTGTATATTGTGTGTTATTTGTGTTTATGTTGTTATGTGTATTCTCCAAAATATTTTGGTGGACATTAATGTGGGGCCCCATGTGACACTGGGCCGCTGGTCTTCAGCCCAGGTAAACCTGTGCTTTATTCTGCCCATGTTCTGCTTACTGATTGGATCTAATCGTTTCAACGCTTTATTCACAGGTGTAGTGCACCATTTTGCTTAGTATTTTAGGAAACTGCCTGAGAGTTGTTAGGAATTCATCAGAATATTTTATTTGTACACTTTGCACAGCTCTGCGGTTACAGTCTGCATCCATAGCCCTTGTGTACTCTGTTGCACACTAACTCACCAGCATAACTCTGTGTTTTGTAATAAATAATAAAAAATCAGCAACACATAATTGTTCCAACCACAGTATTTAAGCAAGCTGGTGAATACTTATACCGCATTCTCAGTGGAAGCAGACAGACTGCTTTATGCACAGAGAATGCCTCTCATCAGCTGGGATAGTCACACACAGACCTGTGTGCATGTTTGTGTGTTTATTTTAAGTTTATTTTTGTTTCTATATGGCTGCTCCACACAATTCAATTCAGTTTATTTACACAGCGCCAAATCACAACAGTGTTGCCCCATGGTGCTTCACATGCATGACAGGCCTCTCACACCTTGACGATTTAGCCAGCGCATGCAACATACCCAGAATACACTGTCGTACGTCGAATAAATTATGGGTAAGTTTTGTGTAAGTTAAGAGTACCGTGATGTACCGTGAAAAATTTTGGGCGTGCACAATATTTTCGACGCATGCCAGTGTATGGCTGATACGTCCCACATACACATGCCATAAGTTATAGTAGGTTATGCGATTTTTGACAATGCTTCTTGTAAGTTACTCATAAGTCGAAATACGTCCATTGATGTTGTCCATTGATTGACTGAACAACTGAAAGCTGCAGTCATGTGAACATTTCCAACTGTTTCAAATATTAAAACCATTTACACATGGACTAAATATAAAGTCTTATCTTACCTGTTTGTTTCAGTCGGATTCATAGTCACAACCTGACGAAAACCTATCCACATAAAGCGTCCTAATTTTGGAAAATGTCGTCTGAAAATAATATAGTTCCTTGTTGTGGCTGAAGAAATGTAACATTTTAAAAGAAGTCTGTGGTTTTGTCTGCTCCCGGTTTGTTTCTCAGCCTAAACGTGAGAACACCGGCCCTTTGTGCCACAACAAAACAATTAACATATTTTAAAAGTTGAAAGAGTCACAGCATCTCATTCGTGCACATCAGCATTTAACACAGACATCAGTCGATTCTTTAGCAGTCTGCACGTGATGAACATAATTCCCATGATCCACCAAGACTAAAATAAAATTCAAAAAATGTTAAATTCCTCTGTTTGGCCTCCATGTGGAGGGGAGAGACTGTGTGACAGTGTGAGCACGCTTGACGATGTGCTTGTCAACATCTACGTGCTCTGTGTGCCAAACAAAAGGGTTCTGCAAGTGGTGGAAACTCAAACCAACTCGGACTTAACTGTTCCGACTTGTACCATACCGTGCAGGACCGACTCGGACTGCTCGATGGAAACGGGGCTGGCTAAATCGTCAAGGTGTGATAGCTGCATAATTTATTAGACATATTCTGCGTATTCACCAAATTTTCATTTGTCTGCATATGATGGCTAAATCTTCAAGGTGTGACAGGGCCCTAAAGTCTAAACTTTCTAACCACTTGAGTGAGCACATAGGCCAGGAGTCTGCAACCTTTGCTGTCAAAAGAGCCATTTTTGTCCCATCTGCTACAAATAAAATTCTTCTGGAGCTGCAAAACATATTTCACCTTAAAAATGAATGAATAAAGATAACACAGCTTATGAAGTTTCTCTATACAGTTCAATGTTTTTTTTTTTTGTTGTTTGTTTGTTTGTTTTTTACAACCCCAAATCAGAAAGTTTTGGATTATATGCATAATGATAATGGGCATAATGATCCTGACATTTTCTTTGACTTATGTTTACGTAACTGTCTGCAGTTAAGTAAATACACCCTGTTTATCTTTACATAAAATAAACTAAAGCAGTATTTTTTGTAAATTGTGCGCTCAAGGACACATGCATGCACACACTATTTTATCAAAATAGTTTTTTTTTTGAGAATTGCACATATTTTACTGTTTTTCAACAATGTAAAAGAAGTTGTGTTTTTAGATTTTTTTAAATATTATATATAATTTATTTGATTTTTGTTTTTTCTCCCCCTCCTATACAGGTTGAAAACCGACCTAAGTATTACGGAAGAGAGTAAGTGGGTTGCCCCATCACTGTTTTATAGGATTTTTGTCCACTTGCTTGCCTCTTTCAGTTATGTTTTGATAAAGGTTACATGCCAGCCCAGTGGAAATGTGCACACGTTATCTCATGTTACATGAAGGGCGATAAACACACACCTGGAAACTACTGGTCCATCTCTCTGTTATGCATTATGCCAAAGGTGATGGAGAAGCTTGTCAGCAAGAAAATTTGGAAAATCTTGATCAGCATCATGTGATCTCCTCTCAGCAGTTTGGTTTCAGGGCTGGACACTCTACATCAGATGCTTTGATATAGGTCTCTCCATGTCTTGCCAACTCACTCAACAACAGAGGAGAAACATGGGTCATCTACCCTGACATTAGCAGAGCTTTTGACCTTGTGTGGCACCCTGGTCTGCTTGAGAAAATTTCTGCACTGGGGTGTTCAGGTACTCTTCATGCTTGGCTGACAGACTATCTCAAAGATAGATCACTGAAGGTTGTCCTGAATGGGAGAGAGTCTGGAGTGAAACGAATCAATGCTGGGGTACCTCAAGGCTCCATACTAGACCCCCTCCCATTTATCATCTTCATAGACATCTCACAGGATCTGGAAAACCAGTCCATCCTGTATGCAGATGATGCCATCATTATGTCCTTTGTCAAATCCAGAGAGGATAAACTAATTGCAGCTACATCTCTCAATTAGGACTTGGCCAAGATAGACACATGAGCTAAAACATGAAACATCCTGTTTGGTGGTGCCAAATGCAAAACCATTATAGTTTCCAACTGAAGAAATGCTGGTGGTAACCATCTACCACTCCACTTCTTTGGTGTTACTCTTGAAGAAGCTGACAGTGTAACTGATTCCATCTGCTAAAAGTGATGTTAATCAGTGAAATCACCTGGTGCAGTGGGTGGTTACAAAGAAAACCTGCACCCTCTTGGCCCTTTCTGGAATCAGTTTGACACCTATGCTTTAGATCAAGGGCCAGCTTCAGCAGGGAGGTTAATCGCTTTCTGGGTGCTACTTCGTCAGCAACTTCTAAATGATTTTTTGTCTCTGCTGTTAATGCCAAGTCATAAAAACAATTGTGAAGATGAGCTTGCGTCCAGCGCTATTTAGATTTAAAGTTGTGTATTACATTTTCTTTATTTTAATCTAGTTGTGGGTTGTACATTTTTCGGCCCACAGATCACCATTCGGTTGCACTCCTTTTGTTGTGGCCTTCCATCGTAATTCACAAGCTTCTCCAAATTAGTAAATTACTGATTAATTACTAATTACAATCGAGTGGTTTTTATTTTGAGATTTCGGTTTACATTTAGAAAGCCAATTCTCAAGGAAATGTAATACATTTATTTGTAATGCAATTGTTGTATACTCAACAAAAATATAAACGCAACACTTTTGGTTTTGCTCCCATTTTGTATGAAATGAACTCAAAGATCTAAAACTTTTTCCATATACACAATATCACCATTTCCCCTCAAATATTGTTCACAAACCAGTCTAAATCTGTGATAGTGAGCACTTCTCCTTTGCTGAGATAATCCATCCCACCTCACAGGTGTGCCATATCAAGATGCTGATTAGACACCATGATTCGTGCACAGGTGTGCCTTAGACTGCCCACAATAAAAGGCCACTCTGAAAGGTGCAGTTTTATCACACAGCACAATGCCATAGATGTCACAAGATTTGAGGGAGCGTGCAATTGGCATGCTGACAGCAGGAATGTCAACCAGAGCTGTTGCTCGTGTATTGAATGTTCATTTCTCTACCATAAGCCGTCTCCAAAGGCGTTTCAGAGAATTTGGCAGTACATCCAACCAGCCTCACAACCGCAGACCACGTGTAACCACACCAGCCCAGAACCTCCACATCCAGCATGTTCACCTCCAAGATCGTCTGAGACCAGCCACTCGGACAGCTGCTGAAACAATTGGTTTGCATAACCAAAGAATTTCTGCACCAACTGTCAGAAACCGTCTCAGGGAAGCTCATCTGCATGCTCGTCGTCCTCATCGGGGTCTCGGCCTGACTCCATTTCGTCGTCGTAACCGACTTGAGTGGGCAAATGCTCACATTCGCTGGCATTTGGCATGTTGGAGAGGTGTTCTCTTCACGGATGAATCCCGGTTCACACTGTCCAGGGCAGATGGCAGACAGCGTGTGTGGCGTCGTGTGGGTGAGCGGTTTTCTGATGTCAATGTTGTGGATCGAGTGGCCCATGGTGGCGGTGGGGTTATGGTATGGGCAGGTGTCTGTTATGGATGAAGAACACAGGTGCATTTTATTGATGGCATTTTGAATGCACAGAGATACCGTGACGAGATCCTGAGGCCCATTGTTGTGCCATCCAAGAACATCACCTCATGTTGCAGCAGGATAATGCACGGCCCCATGTTGCAAGGATCTGTACACAATTCTTGGAAGCTGAAAATGTCCCAGTTCTTGCATGGCCGGCATACTCACCGGACATGTCACCCACTGAGCATGTTTGGGATGCTCTGGACCGGCGTATACGACAGCGTGTACCAGTTCCTGCCAATATCCAGCAACTTCGCACAGCCATTGAAGAGGAGTGGACCAACATTCCACAGGCCACAATTGACAACCTGATCAACTCTATGCGAAGGAGATGTGTTGCACTACATGAGGCAAATGGTGGTCACACCAGATACTGACTGGTATCCCCCCCCAATAAAACAAAACTGCACCTTTCAGAGTGGCCGTTTATTATGGACAGTCTAAGGCACACCTGTGCACTAATCATGGTGTCTAATCAGCATCTTGGTATGGCACACCTGTTAGGTGGGATGGATTATCTCAGCAAAGGAGAAGTGCTCACTATCACAGATTTAGACTGGTTTGTGAACAATATTTGAGGGAAATGGTGATATTGTGTATGTGGAAAAAGTTTTAGATCTTTGAGTTCATCTCATACAAAATGGGAGCAAAACCAAAAGTGTTGCGTTTATATTTTTGTTGAGTATATGTATATATTTCACGCAATATCATATCTTTTAGTTTTGTATCATGGCCCTTCATCTAGATTCATTTATGGAAAGAATTTGAGTTGGACTACCAATATGTAGACTTCTGTTTGTATTCCAGTGGGTGTCCACCTTGCCTGTCTCTCCTTGAGCAGGGCACTTCGCACTCATTGTCCCAGTCCACCTAGCTGCAAATGGGCACCAGCATTGGCTGGGAAAGTAACCTCCAATTAATGGAAAAACATCCCATCCAAGGGGAGTCATAGGCTCTCATATCATTCACAGTGCAGTATCTGTGGATAAGAACTGGTCAGCTGCACCTCATGACTCATATAGGATCAAGCATGATGGCTGCCATACCTAGTAAATGTTTGGTTTTCACAAAGTACATCAAATTAATAAGTAAATTTACCTAACAGTACTGTCTTTACACATTGCTTTGATGTTTTGGCATGCATTGACATTGCTCATTAAAAATTAAATTCTTTGTGATTTGGTGCTCTTACACCTGGTTTTTAAAAATTTGATGAGCTATTCTTTTTTTCTTATATGAGGTAACTACATCTAATATGTTTATTTTTAAGGTATCATGGGATGATCTCAAGAGAAGAAGCTGATCACCTACTGACTCAGGCTGAAGGCAGCTACCTCATCAGAGAGAGTCAGAGACAACCAGGCACATACACACTGGCTCTACGGTATGTCTGTGGTTGGCTAATTTAGGTAGACTCAGACAGTTGACTTGATCAATTAAAGCTCCATGGAGGTGTCATGGAGCTTTAATGTCTGACCTGACCCTGTCTGACCTGCTTTAATTATTTTTAAGTGTGATAATGGGTTTTAGTGATGCACATAGATGGACGTTCTGACAGTGTTCCAACTCTGGAAAAAAAAGCGTTTTCTTTTTCTTTCTTTCATAAAAGATAATGTGGGTAAGACAGAGGCTCCAAACACATTTGGTTCGATTGATTCCTGCATGCATGCCTGAAAGTGCAGAATCAGTGATCACAAATGTTTTAGCATTTACAGAAAAAGAAACATTTGTCACATCTTAAGTGAGGCAAAGACACAGCTGATGGAAACTGATGCCATCAAGAACAATAGAATGTACTCAATGTCTTGCTAAGAGGTACAACAGTATTTTCAAGGACTTGTTGCAGATGTTTGAAATGACTCAGAGGATTTTTGGTTATTTAAAGCAACACTATGTAAGGTTTTCTCTTGAGTTCCCCCTGCAAGTGTGAAGTGTAATTTTCCTTTTGAATACCGCTGTAAATGCAAGCCACGTTCCCAGTGCAGGTTGGTGACAAACTGACTGTAAAGCAACCAGAGAGCTCAGAAGCATTTACTGTTATCCACAAACACACAAAAATAATGTCTGTCACCACAAATTATTAAGCTTTTAAAACTCTATCAAAACAGGCATAGCTCTGAAGTCGCCCATAGGTTTTCTATAGAGTCACAGAGCAGCTGATATGAAGCTCATGTCTGGGCGTCACCATGTTAACAGCACTGACTATGGCTGTGTCACGACGAGGCGGCGTGTGGCTGGCTGATGTGTAATGAAAGTCTGAACCAGCTAAGCTATTAGGCTAACCTTGGTTCTGGTGTTTATGAAATCATATTTTTGGGGACTGTGTGATGGCTGTCATAACAGTTTGGTTTGGACATTAAAAGTTATGAGCCACTTATTTTCACAGTAATCGTGCATTAAAAGGACACAGTGACAGTCGGGATCGGCTCGGCTGCTTTTACCCAGTGTGACCACGCCCCCAATTATACATAACTTTATGGCTTAAAACATCCTAAACTAAGAAATTAGGGGAAATAATACCCCCTCCCCTTCATACAGCTGTCACTGAAGGGGAACTGTCTATGGAGACCAAACCAGTTTTTTGTACCAGGCTGTAATGTAAACATTTTTTTAAATGAATGTTATTGTTAATGTTAATGTTAATTTGCTCGCTTTTGGAGCCAGCCTCAAGAAGCCAGTCAAAGATCTGAGGCCATTGAAACTTACCGCTTGGTACTAAGAACATTTCTTGTTTTACAGTGGTTGGCATCCAGCTTAATGGAGCATTACTGCCACCTTCTATTCTGGAGTGTGGCTGTTCTGGAGTGTGATCAGTCTTTGTGATGTGATGCCATAAAGCAAAGTTAGATAGTGCTACATCAGGCCCTCTGGGCACAAGGTTGTGAAAAAAAAAACACACACCATTCTGCTGAGTGCAAGTTAGTGTACCATCAAAATGAAGTTGAAGCTGATATTTTATGGTAAAAGTGTTAATTTTACAACTTTACTTACCTGTTGCCTAGGCTACTTCGATCGTGCTTGTACTTTCAAACACTGAACAGTTTTACTTGAAAGTCATTGACTGCTTTGTTGGAGTAGATGTCACACTTTTACGTTTGTGTGCATCTTTAAAAGTGGAACACTGGGATTTTTGGGTCAGTTTGTTCCTTTCAGATTGTCACTCTTCCACCTGCAGATCTCTCTCTCTCTCTCTCTCTCTCTCTCTCTCTCTCTCTCTCTCTCTCTCAGTGCCTCTTTCTCCCTCATGGTTATAATTGCCTTCCATAAATATCCCTTCATAAACGAAGAACCCAGAAGACTTTTGGGTTAATGATGACATTTTATATATATATATATATATATATATATATATATATTTCTGAGCTACTAAGGAGCAGATAGTGTGTTGGCCCAGTTCAGCCATCTTTCCATCATGATTTTATTGCTTTCACTTTGTGTTTGTGTTTTTTATTTTTACATTTTTACAAAAAAACATTGCTTTGTGATATATGGCTGCATTATTTTTAATGTTATTGTGAACTTTTGTTTTTTGTTTTGTTTTTTTGTTTTTTTGCCCACACAGACCCTTGGTGAGTGGGTAATGTAATCACCTTTATTTTTGTTGTTTTTTCCTCTTTTTTTGTTCTTTCTTTTTGTTGACAGTCACCTGTATTAAGGTATGGTGTAGCTTATTAAATGTGTTTTTGTGCAGGACACAAGTAATGCATCTTGGGATATAATGCAGTTGTGGAACTCTTTACATGACTCTTTCAAAGACAGCGCCATACTTTAAATTTTCAGAGTGTTTATTGCCACACTGAGGTACTCTTACATGACTGGAATCAGTTTGAAGGAGTAAGATTTAACACTCTTTTTTTTCGACTCCGATGGTTAAAGGTCCCTTAATGTGACAGTAAGTAAACTCACTTCAGCAGAGCGAAGCATTTATTTTTTACTGTAGTATGAAAACAAAGAAGCTACTTTGCAAAATATTAGGAGTTTGACCATCATTAAGGTTCATAAATGGGTTCAGTTCAACTGAACAGTTCAACTGAACAGATCATGAATACTTTGAATTTGTTTGGAATATGTTACCCACATTGGCTGATATAAACAAATACATTTGTTTAAATATATTTGTTGTATACATGTTTAGTCAAGTATATACTTGACTATTCTGCTTCTAATAATTGAAATTCCCCAGATGTTTAGAATAGAGTTTACATATGTTTACAGAGTTTACATGATCTAATCCAGTCTCTCTGTCTGTTCCCTATATCCTATATAGGTTTGGAAACCAGACTCGAAATTTTCGTCTCTATCATGATGGGAAGCACTTTGTTGGAGAGAAAAGGTTTGAGTCCATCCATGACCTGGTCACAGATGGTCTCATCGCACTCTATATTGAGACAAAGGTGAGTCATCATAGGTGTGACCTTCACTCCAAACTCTCTAATCCGTATAACAGGAACAAATGATTTTATACAACCCCTGGCAAAAATTATGGAATCACTGGCCTCGGAGGATGTTCATTCAGTTGTTTAATTTTGTAGAAAAAAAGCAGATCACAGACATGACACAAAACTAAAGTCATTTCAAATGGCAACTATCTGGCTTTAAGAAACACTATAAGAAATCAGGAAAAAAAATTGTGGCAGTCAGTAACGGTTACTTTTTTAGACCAAGCAGAGGGGAAAAAAATATGGACTCACTCAATTCTGAGGAATAAATTATGGAATCACCCTGTAATTTTCATCCCCAAAACTAACACCTGCATCAAATCAGATCTGCTCGTTAGTCTGCATCTAAAAAAGAGTGACCACACCTTGGAGAGCTGTTGCACCAAGTGGACTGACATGAATAATGGCTCCAACATGAGAGATGTCAATTGAAACAAAGGAGAGGATTATCAAACTCTTAAAAGAGGGTAAATCATCACGCAATGTTGCAAAAGATGGTTGTTCACAGTTAGCTGTGTCTAAACTCTGAACCAAATACAAACAATATGGGAAGGTTGTTAAAGGCAAACATACTGGTAGACCAAGGAAGACATCAAAGCGTCAAGACAGAAAACTTAAAGCAATATGTCTCAAAAATTGAAAATGCACAACAAAACAAATGAGGAACGAATGGGAGGAAACTGGAGTCAACGTCTGTGACCGAACTGTAAGAAACCGCCTAAAGGAAATGGGATTTACATACAGAAAAGCTAAACGAAAGCCATCATTAACACCTAAACAGAAAAAAACAAGTTTACAATGGGCTAAGGAAAAGCAATCGTGGACTGTGGATGACTGGATGAAAGTCATATTCAGTGATGAATCTCGAATCTGCATTGGGCAAGGTGATGATGCTGGAACTTTTGTTTGGTGCCATTCCAATGTGATTTATAAAGATGACTACCTGAAGAGAACATGTAAATTTCCACAGTCATTGATGATATGGGGCTGCATGTCAGGTAAAAGCACTGGGGAGATGGCTGTCATTACATCATCAATAAATGCACAAGTTTACGTTGATATTTTGGACACTTTTGTTATCCCATCAATTGAAAGGATGTTTGGGGATGATGAAATCATTTCTCAAGATGATAATGCATCTTGCCATAGAGCAAAAACTGTGAAAACATTCCTTGCAAAAAGACACTTAGGGTCAATGTCATGGCCTGCAAATAGTCCGGATCTTAATCCAATTGAAAATCTTTGGTGGAAGTTGAAGAAAATGGTCCATGACAAGGCTCCAACCTGCAAAGCTGATCTGGCAACAGCAATCAGAGAAAGTTGGAGCCAGATTGATGAAGAGTACTGTTTGTCACTGAGTCCATGCCTCAGAGACTGCAAGCTGTTATAAAAGCCAGAGGTGGTGCAACAAAATACTAGTGATGTGTTGGAGCGTTCTTTTGTTTTTCATGATTCCATAATTTCTTCCTCAGAATTGAGGGATTCCATATTTTTTTCCCTCTCCTTGGTCTAAAAAAGTAACCGTTACTGACTGCCACAATTTTTTTTCCTAATTTCTTATAGTGTTTCTTATATCCAGAAAGTTGCCATTTAAAATGACTTTAGTTTTGTGTCATGTCTGTGATCTGCTTTTTTTCTATAAAATTAAACAACTGAATGAACATCTTCCGAGGCCGGTGATTCCATAATTTTTGCCAAGGGTTGTACATTGAAATGATTATTAAGAAAGTTAATGATCTACTTTTTATTCTCTAGCGTAAAAGTAATTATTTTGGCAGTGCAGAAAACTCATCATTTCTTAAGTAATTTAGGACATTCGGGACTGAATGCTCTATTTACATTTTGGAACCTCAGAAGGGAAATGGGGCATGGCAAGTCCTGGGCATGATGTTTAATTGCATCCCGAACAACAAGTAATCGTCCAGACTGCAGCTCATTTCTTTTTGGAGGATAGTGACGTGTGTAACAGTCATTACAGACATCAGCACCAGAAAAGACAATATCTTGTTTCTGCATTCTGTGTGCTATTAACTCTGCTGCTGCTTCTTATTTGAGGACAGCACCCATTTTGAAGGGACATGGGGAGGTCAAAGCTTGTGGTGTAGACTGTCAACTTTAATTCAAGGGGTTTACAATAAATATTGTTTTAACCACTTAGGGAGTGTAGCCGTTTATAGCACTACAGGCAGTTTATCCAGTCATAGCCACCGAAGCCTGTAACTTCTTCAGCATTACCCATGTGTCTTAGTGGCTTCCCTCTCTGGTCTCTGTCTTGCACAGTTGCTTAGTTTTTGAGAACTGCCTACTCCAAACACATTTGTCGTACAGTACCATGCTGTTTGTATTTCTAAAATGACTGATGGAAATAAAGACCTGTTCAGTCACTTGGAAATGTTCATGTATCCAACCACTGACTAAGAAAACTGGCTCTAAAAGTGATGACTTGTATCAACAATAATCAGTTTGTCCAATTATTTATGGCCTCTAAAAATAAATGAGCTCTGCATAAAAATGACTTTTCTAAATGGTTAATGTGATATTTTTTGTTAAATACCTTAAAATAAAGTTGAAAGTCAACACTACAAGCACATCTCGACTTTTATTTAAATTCCACTGTCTAAATAGTTATGGATCGGACTGCAAAATTACAAAATCATGCATTTTACCATATTTTAATTTCAATATTTTTCCACAATATTCACAGTGTAACTTTTTCTTGAAATTGTGCAGTCGTAGCTGAAAGTCATCACCACAAGTGAAAAGTTTCATTTCAACTCTACTTTGATGATGTACAGAAGCAAAATGACAACAATTGTCTCACTGTCCAACTCCAACTGCTTATAGACCTTATTGTATATGTACACTCAACAAAAATATAAACGCAACACTTTTGGTTTTGCTCCCATTTTGTATGAGATGAACTCAAAGATCTAAAACTTTTTCCACATTCCCTCAAATATTGTTCACAAACCAGTCTAAATCTGTGATAGTGAGCACTTCTCCTTTGCTGAGATAATCCATCCCACCTCACAGGTGTGCCATATCAAGATGCTGATTAGACACCATGATTAGTGCACAGGTGTGCCTTAGACTGTCCACAATAAAAGGCCACTCTGAAAGGTGCAGTTTTGTTTTATTGGGGGGGATACCAGTCAGTATCTGGTGTGACCACCATTTGCCTCATGCAGTGCAACACATCTCCTTCGCATAGAGTTGATCAGGTTGTCAATTGTGGCCTGTGGAATGTTGGTCCACTCCTCTTCAATGGCTGTGCAAAGTTGCTGGATATTGGCAGGAACTGGTACATGCTGTCGTATACGCCGGTCCAGAGCATCCCAAACATGCTCAATGGGTGACATGTCCGGTGAGTATGCCGGCCATGCAAGAACTGGGACATTTTCAGCTTCCAAGAATTGACTTAGACTTAGACAACTTTATTCATCCCACCAGGGGCAATTAATGTCAGCAGCCTGCATACCGGCACATCACAAAACAAAAAAAAAAAACATACTACATCCACATAAAATGTGCAACATACTACATCCACATACCCATACATCCACACCTTACAAGGAATTTAAAAGACGGATAGCAGAAGGAATAAAAGATTTTAACAACCGATTCGTCCTGCAGACAGGTGAAACATAACGACGGCCCGAAGGCAACAAAGAAAATTCACCTGCCAGCACATGTCCGGGAGAAGACAAAATACAATTTGCCTTCCTCACCATTTGCTGTTCACAAAAACTAGCTAGGTCTCTGGTTTCCACTCCAATGATCTTTGAACATGTCTTTGTGATACTATGCAAGCTACTTTTATCTTTCAGTGCCAGGCTAGGAAACCAGCAGATGAAAGAAAAACATAAAAGACTTTCAATAAAGGACTGATAAAAACGACCCATAATAACAGAAATGACAGAGAAGGACTTCAATTTGCGAAGGAGGTACACTCTCTTTTGCCCTCGCTTCACAATGTCTGCCGTATTTACGTCGAATCTCAACTTCTCATCAAAAAAAGTGCCCAGATATTTATATGCAGGAACTTTTTCTACAGCTTTCCCATGCATAATGCTGTCTATAGCAAACCCTTTGTCTAAAATCAATTATAAGCTCCTTCGTTTTAGATACATTTAACTCCAAGTGATTTGTATCACACCATGAAACAAAATCAGCAAGGGCCTCCCCATGTCCTGACTCCTCTCCCTGAAGAAGGGACAGCAAAGCAGTATCATCAGAGAACTTAACTAAATAGCTGCGTTGCCTGACACTTCTGCATTCATCTGTATACAAGGTCTGTCCATAAAGTATAGGTCCTTTTTATTTTTTTCAAAAACTATATGGATTTCATTCATATGTTTTTACGTCAGACATGCTTGAACCCTCGTGCGCATGCGTGAGTTTTTCCACGCCTGTCGGTGACGTCATTCGCCTGTGAGCACTCCTTGTGGGAGGAGTCGTCCAGCCCCTCGTCGGAATTCCTTTGTCTGAGAAGTTGCTGAGAGACTGGCGCTTTGTTTGATCAAAATTTTTTCTAAACCTGTGAGACACATCGAAGTGGACACGGTTTGAAAAATTAAGCTGGTTTTCAGTGAAAATTTTAACGGCTGATGAGAGATTTTGAGGTGATACTGTCGCTTTAAGGACTTCCCACGGTGCGAGACGTCGCGCTGCGCTCTCAGGCGGCGTCATCAGCCTGTTTCAAGCTGAAAACCTCCACATTTCAGGCTCTATTGATCCAGGACGTCGTGAGAGAACAGAGAAGTTTCAGAAGAAGTCGGTTTCAGCATTTTATCCGGATATTCCACTGTTAAAGGAGATTTTTTTAATGAAAGACGTGTGGACGGGCCGCGCGTCGGCTCGCAGCTGCCGCGACGCTCCGCCACAGGAAAAACACCTCTGTTGGAAGCCTTAAGGACAAGTTGGAACATGTCCAGCTGTTAAACAATTTCTCAGATACTCACTCCACTGAAAGCCATCAAAAGCTCCCTGGATTTTACAAATGGTTATCAACACGGAGGTGTTTTTCCTGTGCCGCCGCACCGCGTCGGCTGCGTCCCGACGCGCGGACCTGTCCGCACGTCTTTCATTAAAAAATCTCCTTTAACAGTGGAATATCCGGATAAAATGCTGAAACCGACTTCTTCTGAAACTTCTCTGTTCTCTCACGACGTCCTGGATCAATAGAGCCTGAAATGTGGAGGTTTTAAGCTTGAAACAGGCTGATGACGCCGCCTGAGAGCGCAGCGCGACGTCTCGCACCGCGGGAAGTCCTTAAAGCGACAGTATCACCTCAAAATCTCTCATCAGCCGTTAAAATTTTCACTGAAAACCAGCTTAATTTTTCAAACCGTGTCCACTTCGATGTGTCTCACAGGTTTAGAAAAAATTTTGATCAAACAAAGCGCCAGTCTCTCAGCAACTTCTCAGACAAAGGAATTCCGACGAGGGGCTGGACGACTCCTGCCACAAGGAGTGCTCACAGGCGAATGACGTCACCGACAGGCGTGGAAAAACTCACGCATGCGCACGAGGGTTCAAGCATGTCTGACATAAAAACATATGAATGAAATCCATATAGTTTTTGAAAAAAATAAAAAGGACCTATACTTTATGGACAGACCTCGTATAAGATGAAAAGCAAGGGGGAAAGAACACAGCCCTGTGGTGAGCCTGTGGACTCACAGGCAGAATTGTGGCAGAATTGTGTACAGATCCTTGCAACATGGGGCCGTGCATTATCCTGCTGCAACATGAGGTGATGTTCTTGGATGTATTGCACAACAGTGGACCTCAGGATCTCGTCACGGTATCTCTGTGCATTCAAAATGCCATCAATAAAATGCACCTGTGTTCTTCGTCCATAACAGACACCTGCCCATACCATAACCCCACCACCACCATGGGCCACTCGATCCACAACATTGACATCAGAAAACCGCTCACCCACACGACGCCACACACGCTGTCTGCCATCTGCCCTGAACAGTGTGAACCGGGATTAATCCGTGAAGAGAACACCTCTCCAACGTGCCAAACGCCAGCGAATGTGAGCATTTGCCCACTCAAGTCGGTTACGACGACGAACTGGAGTCAGGTCGAGACCCTGATGAGGACGACGAGCATGCAGATGAGCTTCCCTGAGACGGTTTCTGACAGTTTGTGCAGAAATTCTTTGGTTATGCAAACCGATTGTTTCAGCAGCTGTCCGAGTGGCTGGTCTCAGACGATCTTGGAGGTGAACATGCTGGATGTGGAGGTTCTGGGCTGGTGTCGTTACACGTGGTCTGCGGTTGTGAGGCTGGTTGGATGTACTGCCAAATTCTCTGAAACGCCTTTGGAGACGGCTTATGGTAGAGAAATGAACATTCAATACACGAGCAACAGCTCTGGTTGACATTCCTGCTGTCAGCATGCCAATTGCTCGCTCCCTCAAATCTTGCAACATCTGTGGCATTGTGCTGTGTGATAAAACTGCACCTTTCAGAGTGGCCTTTTATTGTGGGCAGTCTAAGGCACACCTGTGCACTAATCATGGTGTCTAATCAGAATCTTGATATGGCACACCTGTGAGGTTGGATGGATTATCTCAGCAAAGGAGAAATGCTCACTGTCACAGATTTAGACTGGTTTGTGAACAATATTTGAGGGAAATGGTGATATTGTGTATGTGGAAAAAGTTTTAGATCTTTGAGGTCATCTCATACAAAATGGGAGCAAAACCAAAAGTGTTGCATTTATATTTTTGTTGAGTGTATTATCTGCAGTATGTATGTTGATCATACATAGAAGGATGCACTGTTTGCTCTTACACCGACCTGATGCAAAATCAACCAGGCTGGATGCAGTATATAATCTGTACCACATCTCTGGGAAGTAGTGCGTTTGAGAATGAATGGGGAGAATACACATTGTGAATTGTTAAGGACCTTTACAATTCATTATTTATTCAATGTTAATATGAATTGGTGTAAAAATTTCACAGATGGGATGTTCGCCAAATTGCAACACTGTCTGTGATGATTTTAATCTGGACAGAGTGATGCTTTATGACATAATTTGTGCAAAAATCAAATTTAAAGTTGATAAAATGCTGAAGGCTACCTGGCATGACACATCACACAACTAGTCAAAAAAAAAAAAAAAGCACAGTGCATAGTAAATGCATCCTATGCAAATGACAAGAGCTGAGGTTTCTTCCTGTTAAAAGGGAGTTTTTCCTTCCCATTGTCGCCAAGTGCTTGCTTACAGGGGGTCGTTTTGACCGTTGGGGTTTTCTGTAATTATTGTATGGCTTTTGCCTTACAATATAAAGCGCCTTGAGGCAACTGTTTGTTGTGATTTGGTGCTATATAAATAAAATTGATTTGATTTTGATTTGAGTCCAGCTCCAAAACACTGAATGAAGAAAGAGTTTAGATTTACACTCTGTCTCATGGTGTTAGTGTCTGATCCAGCTCTCTGCTGCTCACAGATTAAAACTACTGTATGTAAGATTTTGAACACAGCAGCAAACTCTTTGTCCATCCTGTGTTAATGTTTTTAACATTTTAAACATTATTCATGACCGGTGTATAACATTAAATGATATGAAATCTAACACAAAATAATTAAACATGAAGTTTGCATCTTATTAAATTGGCTCAAGTTGTGGCTCTTACAACAGATGAAGATTACAAATCTTGAATTATTTGTTTTAATTCTGCTTTGCTTTAACAACTTTCCAGCCAATTCTGATTGTGCAAAAAGCTTAACTACATGTAACGGCTGTTTCATTTCAAAATACTTATGCCCTACAGCTTTGTTGGAAAAGAAATCCTTTTTTGTCACTTTACTTTAGTTTACATTGCCTTTTTCAAGCATAAAACTACATAATCTTCATCGCTTTGCTTTCATGGCATAATTTGCCTTTCTGTCTGCAGTGCAGCACACTTGAGTACCTCCAGAAATTAGCAGCTTTATGTACTGAATTCGGGGCTCAAGGTGCTGGGACTCAGGGCTGGGCCTTGGGCCTCACATTTTCAATACCCAGTGTGTCCCAGGACTCAGTGGCCAAAAATTCTAATGCAAACCCTGAGGATGTGTATATGTATTGTATGCTGCTTCTTGCCCTCTTTGCCTTTTGGATGACGTCTCCTCGTGTTTGCTCAGTGGTGATTTTGTTATATTAAAAAGGCCACCCTCTCACTTATTTAGTACTATGTTGTCTACTTACAGTATGCACCAAGTGAGACAATTGTCATTTCACTTTGTGAAATAATGAACAATCAAATTCTAAAAAAATTGGCTAAGTCACAGATCATGTTAGAGTCTCATATCACATAACATTGTCACACAAAATACTCATCAGCACTCTAACACATTTAACTTTTTCCCTCTCAGGCAGCAGAGTACATCGCTAAAATGACTATTAACCCAATTTATGAACATGTTGGGTACACCACCTTGAACCAGGAGCCCACCCTGAAGAGACACCTGTTGCACAACACTGATACCCCCGATGGCCCTGCTCCTGCAAAAGATGGTCACAGTGCTGAGGAGAGGGTAAGGATGAACATGTGTGCACATACCAAATATTGGTACAGGCCCAGTTGCCATAAAATGATGCAGTGTCAATTTAGTGTTTCATTGGAGTTTTCAGAATCTGTAAGTAGAAAAGGGTCCTTCTAGAACTTTGATCCGCCGCTGCGCATTTTATGGCCTGAAGTTATCAAATAACAAGAAATATTTAGGGAATGTATTAAACTAAGTCCCTTGGGCTTCTCCTTTGTTTCACTTGGGGTCACCACAGCAGATCCACGGTGGATCTTCATGTTGATTTGGCACAAGTTTTATGCCAGATGCCATTCCTGATGCAACATCACATTACATGGAGAATGGGCAGGGGTGGACTTGAACCAGGAACCTTCCAGTCTGGAAACGAGCACAATCGTGCTACGTCTTCACAAGAACATCACCTGCTGATTCAAGCCCAAATCAGTTGTACACACAGCGGAGGTCAAGCTGTTTCTGGGCGATTTAAATTTTTTTTTTTTTTTTTTTTTTCTTTCCAGTGTGGAGCTTTTTTTTTTTTTTTTTAAAGTCCAGTCTGAATGTGTCTCTGAATAAGCTGTGAGGGACACAGCCTTATGGTTTTGAGCCTTATCTAGATGACAGTGAGGGAGATAAAACCTTCAGTCTCACACCAGTGACGATTTTGACAGAGTTCAGAACACAGAATGGTGATTATAAAATAAATAAATAATGCTGGCAGTTTCAGGATGCCAGTGGAGGTGATCCTTTTTTTTGCCAGCTCTTTGGTCATAATCAACTGATTTTAGAAAAAAAAAAAGTTTGTTTTACTATCTGTGATTTCAGAAAAAAAGTGAGGGTGTGGATGTTTTATTTATGCTTTTTTGTCTGAAAAACTGGTACATTCAAATCTGAAAAATGACACGAGCGACTGAAAATATCAGCTATTTTTAAAATAAATATTGCTTCCTTCTTGAATAATTAGTGTACTGTACGTTATTAGCATAGCACATTATGAAATATTAAAACCATTCGCACAAGGAGTAAATAATAAAGTCTTACCTGTTTGTTTCAGTGAGATCATCTGAAAACTTAACCACCTTTGCAAAATGATGTGTTATGGTTAGAGGTCCGGGTGGGATCGGACCAGTACAGGCGATGAACTGAAATGCTGGGAGCAAGGAACAGAACTGGTTGTGAACAAAAAGATATTTATTTACAATAAATAAGAAAATAATAATGCTATGCTAGGTGCCTGCAGAGTGGAGAGTCAGGCCGCTCATAGCGGTAGAAATTAGGGAGCTGCAGGTTTCTGAGCCAGTCTTGGAAGAGAACTAAAATCCTAGAGGATATGGGACTGGAGCTGGAGCCAAGTGGAGAGGACGAGGAACTAGGAGAACAGAGGTGAATGACTGCACTCGTAACACTGAAGCCTTTAACAAGAAGCAGTTCACTGAAGGCTTAAAACAGGAATGTCCACAGTTCTGGAAATAAGGTTCACTGTTGAGGAAATGAAGCTCAGTGTTCAAAAATCGTTTGCGGTTCATGAATATCTTCAGAGGTCAGGTGCTGTGCGTCTTGTGACGTAGTTCCAATTAAGCTGGACTTGACTTTAGAAAAGGCTTGGAAAGTTCTTAGTGGTTCACTGTCAGCATTCCTACAGTTCTTGGAAATAGTTCTTGGTACTAGTTCTTGGAAACAGTTCTTGGTCATGCACAGTCACTAACAGAAGCAAGGTGAGAACAGGAGCTCAGAGACATGCAGGAACTTAGCTGAACATGGCAGAGCTGCGTGCTCTGAGGCAGAGGCCAGATGAGTTCCAAAGTGACGTCGTGCAGAGAGAGCAGCATGGAAGCTGCGCAACAGGGCATCTGGAAACACCAAAAGATCAACGAGCTCTAATATGGAAATTAGAGGAGGCCAGGTTACCTTGAGATGAGCTGTGGAAAGCTCAGACTTCACGCTGAGATTCTGGCGAGGTCAAGGTCATGGATTGCTCATGGAGAATCAACATGTAAATTCTGGTACTGACTGAGCTCAAAGCCAGGGTTTAAGTAACTCACTCCTGATGAGCCTCAAGTGCGAGTGCAGGTATTCCTTGGCTCTGCAACGTGCCACATCAGGAAAACAGACAAACTACACACAAGAGGTTAAAAAGAGAAGGGGAGAGAGGCAGCCAAAAGGCTGGCCACAACTGTACTCCCCCAAATGGGAGCCTCCCCGTGACACAAAAGGGCAACCAGGAGGGAGTTCGCAGCAGATCCGAGCAGGAGGGAGTGAGGATCTAGGCAGACATAGGTCTCTTGTGTGTTCAGGCTGGAGTTGGGACCCATAAAAAGCATGGATGCTTTGTAGGGACGGAGGCAGACTAGAGGTGAAATCTGACCCCATATGGGACCAGGGACAAGACAGGGTTGGAGTGTCCGACAGGAAGACAATGTGGAGTCTTTCCTCTTGCACAGACTGTACAGGCTTGGACATGATTTCTGACATCAGCTTGACGTGGAAGGCCACCAGAAGCACTGACAGATCAGGTCTAAGGACCTGTGGACCCCTGGGTGACAGGTTAACTTAAAGGCATGAACAAACTGAATCACTGCAGACCGGGCTTCTAGTGGAACAAAAGTGCATCCAGGAGGTCCCCCATCAGAATCTGGATGCCGAGCCGCAGCTTCCTGGACCGGCTTCTCAACTTCCGAAGGAGGAGGTCCGGGGTCCCAGAGGATGTAGTGGTGGCTGTGGAGTGAAATGCCTGGAAAAGGCTTCGGGCTTTCCGTTCTTCTTCCCTGGTAGGTACATGATGTTAAATTGAAACCTACCAAAGAATTGTGCCAGCCTGGCTAGCCAGGAGTTGACACGTTTAGCTAACTTTATGTCCGTAAGGTCATTGTGGTCAGCCCATACAATGAATGACACTGCAGCTCCCTCCAGCCATTGTCTCCACTCTGACAGGGCTTCTTTCACTGCTCAAAGCTCTTGATTGTCTGCATCATAAGTCTTCTTGGCGGGTGTTAAGTGCCAAGAATCGAAGGTGCACGGGTGCATCCTGTTGTCCTCCTTAGCCCGTTGTGATGACACTGCACCTACCCCTAACTCTGAAGCGTCTACCTCCACAATAAACTGCTTCTCTGGGTTAGGTTGGGTGAATATGGGTGCTGTCTAAAAACATTGTTTCAGCAGATTGAATGCAGTGTCAGCTTGTGGTGACCATTGAATTGGGACCTTGGATGAAGTGAGTGCAGTGAGTGGGGCGGTGACCTGACTGTACCCACAGATGAAACTATGGAAGGAATTTGCAAACCCAAGGAATTGTTGTAATTGTTTGCAGGACGATGGAACGGGCAAGTCAGTTACAGCTTTCACTGTTGAAGGGTCTGGTACAAGACGGTTTGGGAGGACTATGAACCCACGGAGGTCGTGGGACTCAGGAGGAACTAGTGGCTGATAGGGAGGTGAAATGACGATTTTCTGGCAGTCTCACAGGGTGGAATTGTGGAACAAAGGCACCCGCGGTGGCAAGCCCCACTGCACAGGGTAACTGCCCCAGATGGCCAGGCTATCTAAGGGTTGTGCTTCACTACCCAGGGGTGCCCACGAACTAAAGAGGACGTGGAGGGAATAACAAGGAATTAAATGACTTCCCAGTGGTTCCCAGAAACAATTAAAATGACCGGTTCGGTCTGATATGTGACAGGAGGAAGCGGGGTTCCATCCAGGGAAGTCACGGTGAGAGAAACAGAGAGAGGGAGAACAGGAATGTAAGCTTTGGCAACAACTTTCTCATCAAATGGACAAATCTTGGAAGAGGATCGTGGTCGGGATTTTCATACACCCCGATGACCCACCCGTGAATTTAGCACGTCTCACCCGCAGCCCGGATCTGACGGGTGAGTATAACCTCTTGGGCTGTATGGGGCAGTTAATGCGGACATGTCCTTTAGTATCGCAATAGATGTAGGCTCTGGCTGCCAGTTTCTGCTTTCTCTCTTTAGGAGATAATCTTTCCCTGCCGAGCTCCATAGGCTCGTTGGCAGGTGGAGCTGGTGAGTCGGAGCAGGGAATCTCTGTGGAGCATGGGACAGATGGAGAGGGACGTGTACGGGGAGGAGCCCGAATGGAGGCGGTCTGGTCCAACCCTCTGCTTTTCTCCTGGCGTCTTACTCGCAAACAGCAGTCTGAACGGATTACCAGGGAAATTAAATCCTCTGGTTCGTCACAAACCACTAGTTTGTCCTTGAGTAGGTCGTTCAGACCCCAGATGAAAATGCTTTGGAGCACTGCTGAATTCCAACCCACCTCTGCAGTGAGAATGCAGAAATTTATCGAAAATCCACTGCGCTTCATTGCTCCTGATGAAGAGAGAGAAGACGCTGAGCAGCGGAGTGAGCTTTCATCTGGCGATCAAAAACAAGACGGAGTTCACAGGAGAACTTGGAATATGTGTTAAGTACAGACAACTTGTTGCTCCAGAGAGCTGTAACCCAAGCTTGTGCATCACTGCAAAGTAGATTGGTCAAATAAGCAACGCGACTACTGTTGGAGAAGAACTGAGAGGGTCTTTGGGAAAACACGAGAGAGCGCTGCATCCAAAAAGCTGCACATGTTTCAACACAACCGGAATACAGTTCAAGATGACTAATCAATGGTTCGGGGGTTTCAGACTGAACGGTCACCTCTAAAAAAAAAAAAATTGGTCCGCACTGCCTTCAGTGCATATGCGTCTGAGACTCTGCGTCACTGAGTCTGACTCTCTACACTCAAAGCGTTCAAAGGGAATAATGTGATTATTGACCATCAGATGACAAAGTAAAAACCTCTTAAATCATTCTAAAGTCAGTTTTAAGCAGAAACGAGGAAATAATCGCCTCATTTCATTACTGACGCGCTGATATGATGTAGGCGCTGCAGCACGTCAGTCTCAGACGTGCTCCTGTGGCACTCTGATAGCTTCCTCCATCTTTCATTAGTCATTTACTCCGAAATAATGTTGAATTTATGTGGAAATGATTGTTGTACAAAAGCTTTCAGATATCTGTCGCTGAGATAGATGATGACAAGAGTGCAGGTTTAAGCAGAAATGAGGTGATAATCGGTGAATCACTGCTGACACTCAGAAATGCCGCATGCATAGTGAAGGCAGGGCGGACAGATTTTTAGGGGTACCGTTCGGTCGGTGACACCGGCCTTGAATTATGCCCTGCCTCGTTTAGGCACCGGGTCTGCGCATGGTTTTGAAAAAATAAATACCTGGGTTTAGGGCTGTCACGATTATTACAATATTCGTCAATCGCGATTATTTTTCATATTCGCGATTACCGTGAATTATTTATTTTATCCACAATTAGCATAAAACGACTCAGAATCTGACGTCATTGTGGCTGCAGCCTCGCTCTCGTCTTAAGGCGATCTGTCCTGCCGTTTGGACGGCAGATTAAAACAGCGGCCGTCTTCTCAAAAGCCGTCTAAAATGCGGAGCTGTCGGTGTGTGTGTGTGCGCGCGCAGAGTCCTGCGCTGCAGCCTGTTGACTGGGAGGGGGTGCGTGAGGGAGATTCCTGAATGCAGGCGCGACACGTTACAGTCTGAGAACCATCAGTGTGCAGCGAGCGCGGAGCATAGAGACAATTTTAACCCGAGTGAACATCTTAACAAAACCAAAACGTGAAGCTTTTACTTCTCTCTGAACTTTCTCTAAAGGCGTGGTTCTGCCGTTACCGCCCTGTTCACACCAAGTGCGCGTATGTTGAATTTATGAGATGAAATAAACGGTCAAATATCTTTAAAAACATATTTAAAAATGAGAATACATGAATGAACTGAGCCACAAAAAATAAAAAAATAAAAATCCTGACATGGTGATGTGGTGATGTTCAGACGCACAGATCACAAAAAGCAGTTGAGAACTCTGAGCTTTAACAGCTGTTATTTTCCAAAGGTATTTATTTGTTCAGTCTTGAGCTTAATGTAGTGTTTAAGCACAAAACGTGACTGATGAGGAGAAACAATTTCAGAAATGCAACAGAAACAACCACAAATCAGAAAAAGTTGGGAGTGTATGAAATGAAGATAAAAATAAAAATGGTGCACGTTCCCAGTTTCTCCACTCACAGAAGCCAAACGTTCTTCCAGAGTTGTGTAATTATACTACAATAGTAGAATATAAAGAAGGGGAAAAAAAATAGACAATATATTCGTCAATTGCAATTATTTGTCTGACAATTAATCATCTCCAGAAATTCCTAATCTTGACAGCCCTACCTCTGCTTTTAAATCAAGGAAATATGGTCCCACTTTCCTCGAATTGGCGAGTGTCAGTGCTGAACTTAATTTTGTACCTCTGTTACTAGGTATATCCAGACTGCTCTGCCCGGTCAGGGTATATGCAAGAGTTTAATGGGAATACATTACGATGTGGCGTGACATTTTGTCCGATGCAAGCGAAAATCTGTTCTACAAAATCTGGTATATACTGTGTTTATTACATGGAAAACCATACAAATACATTGGGACTTTTGCGTTTGTCCAGTGAGTGCGAGTATCCAGTTTATAGGATGATGGGTTGGGGTCAGTTCATCTCAGGTCACCCAAAAAAATGCATTTTTAAACCTCACCCCCTCCAGTTTATATGGTTATACAACCCCTGGCAATAATTATGGAATCACCGGCCTCGGAGGATGTTCATTCAGTTGTTTAATTTTGTAGAAAAAAGCAGATCACAGACATGACTCAAAACTAAAGTCATTTCAAATGGCAACTTTCTGGCTTTAAGAAACACTATAAGAAATCAAGAAAAAAAATTGTGGCAGTCAGTAACGGTTACTTTTTTAGACCAAGCAGAGGGAAAAAAATATGGACTCACTCAATTCTGAGGAAAAAATTATGGAATCACCCTGTAAATTTTCATCCCCAAAACTAACACCTGCATCAAATCAGATCTGCTCGTTAGTCTGCATCTAAAAAGGAGTGATCACATGTTAGAGAGTTGTTGCACCAAGTGGACTGACATGAATCATGGCTCCAACACGAGAGATGTCAATTGAAACAAAGGAGAGGATTATCAAACTCTTAAGAGGGTAAATCATCACGCAATGTTGCAAAAGATATTGGTTGTTCACAGTCAGCTGTGTCTAAACTCTGGACCAAATACAAACACCATGGGAAGGTTGTTAAAGGCAAGCATACTGGTAGACCAAGGAAGACATCAAAGCGTCAAGACAGAAAAAATTACGCAATATGTCTCAAAAATCGAAAATGCACAACAAAACAAATGAGGAACAAATGGGAGGAAACTGGAGTCAACGTCTGACCGAACTGTAAGAAACCGCCTAAAGGAAATGGGATTTACATACAGAAAAGCTAAACGAAAGCCATCATTAACACCTAAAACTGCAGGATTGTCTTACAGACATAAAGACATGGATGACCTCTAATTTCCTGCTTTTAAACTCAGATAAAACTGAAGTTATTGTACTTGGCCCCACAAATCTTAGAAGCATGGTGTCTAACCAGATCGTTACTCTGGATGGCATTTCCCTGATCTCTAGTAATACTGTGAGAAATCTTGGAGTTATTTTTGATCAGGATATGTCATTCAAAGCGCATATTAAACAAATATGTAGGACTGCCTTTTTGCATTTACGCAATATCTCTAAAATCAGAAAGGTCTTGTCTCAGAGTGATGCTGAAAAACTAATTCATGCATTTATTTCCTCTAGGCTGGACTATTGTAATTCATTATTATCAGGTTGTCCTAAAAGTTCCCTAAAAAGCCTTCAGTT
Organism: Thalassophryne amazonica; assembly: GCF_902500255.1. Lineage (NCBI taxonomy): Eukaryota > Metazoa > Chordata > Actinopteri > Batrachoidiformes > Batrachoididae > Thalassophryne > Thalassophryne amazonica. The sequence continues at coordinate 125,137,871 of NC_047103.1, read as the reverse complement.
GGTTCAGAATGCTGCAGCTAGAGTACTGACGGGGACTAGCAGGAGAGAGCATATCTCACCCGTGTTGGCCTCCCTTCATTGGCTTCCTGTTAATGCTAGAATAGAATTTAAAATTCTTCTTCTTACTTATAAGGTTTTGAATAATCAGGTCCCATCTTATCTTAGGGACCTCGTAGTACCATATTACCCCATTAGAGCGCTTCGCTCTCAGACTGCGGGCTTACTTGTAGTTCCTAGGGTTTGTAAGAGTAGAATGGGAGGCAGAGCCTTCAGCTTTCAGGCTCCTCTCCTGTGGAACCAGCTCCCAATTCAGATCAGGGAGACAGATACCCTCTCTACTTTTAAGATTAGGCTTAAAACTTTCCTTTTCGCTAAGGCTTATAGTTAGGGCTGGATCGGGTGACCCTGGACCATCCCTTGGTTATGTTGCTTTAGACGTAGACTGTGTTTCATAATTATTGTATGGCCTTGCCTTGCAATGTGGAGCGCCTTGGGGCAACTGTTTGTTGTGATTTGGCGCTATACAAGAAAAAAGTTGATTGATTGATTGATAAACAGAAAAAAACAAGGTTACAATGGGCTAAGGAAAAGCAATCGTGGACTGTGGATGACTGGATGAAAGTCATATTCAGTGATGAATCTCGAATCTGCATTGGGCAAGGTGATGATGCTGGAACTTTTGTTTGGTGCCGTTCCAATGAGATTTATAAAGATGAGTGCCTGAAGAGAACATGTAAATTTCCACAGTCATTGATGATATGGGGCTGCATGTCAGGTAAAGGCACTGGGGAGATGGCTGTCATTACATCATCAATAAATGCACAAGTTTACATTGATATTTTGGACACTTTTCTTATCCCATCAATTGAAAGGATGTTTGGGGATGATGAAATCATTTTTCAAGATGATAATGCATCTTGTCATAGAGCAAAAACTGTGAAAACATTCCTTGCAAAAAGACACATAGGGTCAATGTCATGGCCTGCAAATAGTCCGGATCTTAATCCAAAATCTGTGGTGGAAGTTGAAGAAAATGGTCCATGACAAGGCTCCAGCCTGCAAAGCTGATCTGGCAACAGCAATCAGAGAAAGTTGGAGCCAGATTGATGAAGAGTACTGTTTGTCACTCATTAAGTCCATGCCTCAGAGACTGCAAGCTGTTATAAAAGCCAGAGGTGGTGCAACAAAATACTAGTGATGTGTTGGAGCGTTCTTTTGTTTTTCATGATTCCATAATTTATTCCTCAGAACTGAGTGATTCCATATTTTTTTCCGTCTACTTGGTCTAAAAAAGTAACCGTTACTGACTGCCACAATTTTTTTTTTTCCTGATTTCTTATAGTGTTTCTTAAAGCCAGAAAGTTTCCATTTGAAATGACTTTAGTTTTGTGTCATGTCTATGATCTGCTTTTTTTCTACAAAATTAAACAACTGAATGAACATCCTCCGAGGCCGGTGATTCCATAATTTTTTGCCAGGGGTTGTATTATTTGCTATATAGGTAGTTCTTGGCCAGAAAAGCCATAATTTCAAATTTTGTCTTTCTTGGACCAACGGTTTTCAAGATATTGCAATTTCAAATGTTCACTTTTTTGCGAAAATGGTGTCGCCTCCTAATTTCAAACTGCTGTAACTCAGCAGCAACTTCTCTGATTTTGAAAAACAAAGTATTTCTGTAAAGGGGAAACCACGAGGAATCTAAATCTGGTATTTGTGCATCTGGTTATTTTTTTTTTTTTAGTTGGATAACCTTTTGACCTACATTTTGACCTTGAAATTGACACTGTGGGACACCCTCAATCTCTTAATAGATAAGACAAGAGAGACTTTATTGTCATTGTAATAAAAAATGAAACTTCGTTGGTGACAACCAGTCAGTAGCAGCAATGATTAAATAGAAAAATAAAATGAAAATAAAATATAAGAGCAATAAGGTGCATAAGACAACAATAAACATGTTATTTACAAACTGAGATGCAAAATTTACACTGCCGTGGTTGTTTAAATTCCAGTAGGAACAATAGTGTGTGGCTCAGACTGTAGCTACAGCTCTGGGGAAAAAAAGCTGTTCTTCAGTCTGCTAGTCTGGTTTTTTTTGTTGTGGAATCGCTTCCCTGATAGGAGCGGGGCAAACAGATGGTGTCTGGGGTGAGTTTGGTCAGTGGAGATCCTGGTGGCTCTCCTCTGCAGACGTCCAGCAAACACAACATCTAGGACAGGAAGCTGAGCTCCAACAATCCTTTGGACTGTCCTCACAACCCGAGCCAAGTCTTTTCTGTTTTCTGTTGTGCAGCTGGCATACCATATAGTCATACCCTGACAGAGGATGCTTTCAGCAGTCCTCCCGTAGAAGGAGATGAGGGGACAGTCGAGCCCACTTCAGCTTCCTGAGGAAGAAGAGCCTTTGCTCTGCCTTCTTCATCAGGTGGGAGGTGTTGACTGACCAAGAGAGGTCGTTGGTGATGTGGAATCCCAGGAATTTGATGTTGTCCACCACCTCCACTGTCTCACTGTTTATGTGAAGTGGTCGGGAGGTGGTCTTCCTGGTCCTCCTGAAATCCACAATGACAGGTCATTGACACCGGTATGAAAACTACATGCTTGTGATGGTATTGGTGGAACAGTGAAAAGGCTGGTCACTAAGAGAAGTTTACAGTGTTTGTCCGATTGTCATATTCTTACATCTCTTGCCATGTTTGACCACTGTGTGAAGAATATCATAGATATCCACTTCTTTCATGTACCAGTACATGAGGTGACTAAATGTGAAAATGAACTCAAGCCTAGATTCAACCTTGCTAAGACCATCAAAGGAACATTACAGTTCCATCGTTTCATCCCAGTTTTATTGACAAAGATGCAGGTCTATGGACTCGGTGAAGAAGTGAACCTTCCAGATTTGGTGGCAGTTCAAGAACCCTTGTGTGGTGAACATGAAGGCAGTGCTGATATGTCTCTAGTCATTAGACCTCAGAACTTTGTGTGCTGCAGCTACGATAATGCCCCATGGATTGGTTTGGTGGAGGAGGTCTAAGAAGAGTTTCTTGACTACAAGATTCATTGTATGCATCTTAAGGGACCAGCTAAAACTTTCCACATGCCATCCATGGATGATTGTTGTTGGATTCTTGAATCTGATGTACATTGTGTGGTAAGTGCTCCATTCTTGAAATCTTCTTCAACCAGAAACTACAGTATTTCTTACAATGACCTGGCCAGAATTTGTAGCCACTGTTTGAACTGGCCTGTTGACAAGGAGTAAAAATCAGACCCATTGATCATAAAACTGAGACAGTTGTGAAATTTTCATTGACGTTTGTGAAATTTTGATTGACAGTATATCTCAGAAAATAACAACCTGAGGCACTGTGTATATAAATATATGGAAGTATACAAAATGGACACTGAATTTATGAACGATTGGGTATGTCAACTTCCACATGGTTTTACATGAAAATGAAAAAGAAAACCCCTCCATTTTTTTATATGTTGTAGTTGACACATAGGACTACATTTTTCATACTGGTGTCAGAGGTTGGGGGTGTCCCACATTGTCAATTTCAAGGTCAAAACATAGGTCAAAGGGTCATCCAACTAAAAAAATACCAAAATACAAAAATGCCAGATTTAGATTTTTTGTGGTCTCCCATTTACAGAAATACCTTTTTTTCCCCAAAATTGGATGAGTGGTTGCCGAGTTACAGCAGTTTGAAATTTGGAGACCATGCCCTTTTTTGACATAACAGTGAAAATTTTAAATTGTGATTTCTCAAAAACCATTGGTCTGAGAAATGTGAAAATTGAAATTCTGGCTTTTCTGGCCATAAATTATCCCTCTGCCAAATTTCATATAAAATGGAGAGGGTGAGGTTTAACTCATTGGGTAAACTGAACTGGACTGACGCTTTAGGCGAGTTTTGCTCTACTTTCTGGATGCATTGTATATCACGATCTGTGTAGGGAATGTGCAGGCTTTCACAATGAAATATGCATATTCACTGTTTTGCCTGTGTTAATGGATGATTGGCTGTGTTGATAAGTTGTTGCTCATTGTGTTAGCTGTAGCACTTGAAGTCAAAAAGTACAGATCATCAAATTTATTTATTTTTTCCCACCTTTGGTTTTCAAAGCTTTGAAACACTATCTGAGCAAGTTGGATAAGTTGGTAACTGCTGTGCATTTTGAATAGCCAGTACACATTTTATGCACCCACTATGTTGTTGCACAAAAGGATCCTAAACCTACGCAAAAGCTTTCAAATTGGAAAACTGTCAGGAGTAAGTAGAGCTACTGCATACGACTCTCCTGCTTTATTTTTCATAGATACTTTGCCTGCTTTTAAAGGATTCCTGTCAAAAAATGAAAGGTTAATTCAGACACTGTCCAGATGTTTATCCTCCTTGATGATGAGCAGGCACTTCCTTCTCCTGCTGGCTTCCCAAAGTTCACCGTCAAAACGGCTACAAAACAAAAGCCCTTTCACACTTAGGCTGAAAGGTGAGCATCATTTGTTAATATTCTATGATAATAAAAGACAGCACAACTGATAGGTAGAAGCTGATCTGCCCATTTCTGCCCACTCTGATATTTGGAACAAATACATACCATTTTTTTATAGATTAAAAAGGCTGGATGGATCATTAATGTACTTTTTGACAGTGTAAGAGTAACTTCATTGAAAGAGATACTGAACTCATTGTCTTATTTTAAGAAAACTTGATACAAGTTTGGCAAGAACAAAAGTCACTCTATCTTTGATTTTTAAAGTATCTCTTGTTACATGTAATAATTAAACTGCACAACTTCATAATTAATTTTCTCTTTCTTTCTTTCTTTCTTTCTTTCTTTCTTTCTTTCTTTCTTTCTTTCTTTCTTTCTTTCTTTCTGCACCAACACTACACGCACATCTGTGTAAGTATTAGAAACAAATTTTAGCAGGATTATGCAAAAACTGCTAAACTGATTTTCTTGGTGAATATTGGCTGAGGAAGAAGCCAGTTTTGAAATGAATCTGATTAACTGCATGGATCCAGGATTTTTTTTCTTCCCACTTTCTTTAACATAAATTTCATGAATTTCTGAAGAGATGATACAGATATTAACACCCTACATATGCCTGATTTCTCCCTTCCTCAATAAAGCCCTGCCTCTCAAGAGGTAATGTAGGTCAGGGGTTGATACAGACCTGATTGTAATCTGTTACTGTCATGTTAAGATATAAAACACATAAAATAACCTTAAACACTGTACAAAACACACAAAAATCAATACTTGTGAGCCCTGAGCCTTTTTTTTTTTTTTTTGATACAAGGTGGCCATAGCATGGTACTAATGTGAGTGTCAGGTGCTTGTGTGTTTTTAAGTGTTTAGTCACCTGTGTCCTGATGGCCTCAGCCCAAGAATACTGAAGGGATGTGCTTCCCAGCTGTGTGGGATTTTCCAGCAGATCTTCAACTTGAGCCTGAGCCAAATGGTTAGTTCTGAGTGGTGGAAAACCTCATGTCTGGTCCCTGTGTCCAAGAAGAAGAATCTCAGCACATTTAATGACTACAGACTTGTGGCCCCAACATCACATTATGAAGTCACTTGAGAGGCTCATCCTGGGGCACCTCCACACACTCACTGAATCATAGTTGGACCCCCTGCAGTTCGCATACCAGCCCAACAGGGGAGTGGAGGACGCCATCATCTTCATGCTGAACAGAGCTTATTCTCACCTGTTGGAGGTAGGCAGTACTGTGAGAGTCATGTTCTTTGATTTCACCAGTGCGTTCAGCACCATCCGGCCTGACTTGCTCAGCGATAAGCTACGTGACATGAAGGTGGAGGCTCCACTAGTGGCCTGGATTATCAACTACCTCACAGGCCACCCACAGTATGTCAGACTTCAAGACATTGCATCCGACAGCATCAGGAGCAGCACAGGGGCACCACAGGGGACGGTCCTGTCTCCCTTTCTGTTCACACTTCAGGTTCTAGTCACAGTCCTGCCACCTGTAGAAGTTTTCAGATGACTCTGCAATTGTGGGCTGCATTGGCAGAGACCAGGAGGCTGAGTAGAGGAGTGTGGTGGACAGGTTTGTGGAGTGGTGTAGACTCAAGCACCTGCAGCTTAATGCATCTAAGATGAAGGTGCTAGTGGTGGACATAAGAAGACGAAAGATCCGTCCAAACCCAGTTACCATTAATGGAACTGAGATGGACATTGTGGACTACTACAAGTACCTGGGTGTCCACATAGACAACAAACTGGACTGGACTGTAAACACAGATGCTGTGTATAAGAAAGGTCAGAGCAGACTGTACTTCCTCAGGAGGCCCAGATCTTTCAGTGTCTGCAAAAATATGTTGCAGATGTTTTATCACTCAATAGTCTCCAGCATTACCTTCTACGCTGTAGTGTGCTGGTGCAGCAGGCTGAAGGCACCTGACATGAACAGACTCAACAAGCTCATCAGGAGATATACAGTAGAGTTCAGAATAATAGTAGTGCTATGTGACTAAAAAGATTAATCCAGGTTTTGAGTATATTTCTTTTTGTTACATGGGAAACAAGGTACCTGTAGATTCAGTAGATTCTCACAAATCCAACAAGACCAAGCATTCATGATATGCACACTCTTAAGGCTATGAAATAGGGCTATTAGTAAAAAAAAAAAGTAGGAAAGGGCGTGTTCACAATAATAGTAGTGTGACATTCAGTTAGTGAGTTTGTCAGTTTTGTGGAACAAACAGGTGTGAATCAGGTGTCTGAGGAAAATGGGACTTTCAAGACATTGTTCAGAAGAACAGCGTAGTTTGATTAAAAAGTTGATTGGAGAGGGGAAAACTTATACGCAGGTGCAAAAAATTATAGGCTGTTCATCTACAATGATCTCCAGTGCTTTAAAATGGACAAAAAACCAGAGATGCGTGGAAGAAAACAGAAAACAACCATCAAAATGGATAGAAGAATAACCAGAATGGCAAAGGCTCACCCATTGATCAGCTCCAGGATGATCAAAGACGGTCTGGAGTTACCTGTAAGTGCTGTGACAGTTAGAAGATGCCTGTGTGAAGCTAATTTATTTGCAAGAATCCCCCGCAAAGTCCCTCTGTTAAATAAAAGACATGCAGAAGAGGTTACAGTTTGCCAAAGAACACATCAACTGACCTAAAGAGAAATGGAGGAATGTGGACTGATGAGAGTAAAATTGTTCTTTTTGGGTCCAAGGGCCGCAGACAGTTTGTGAGACGACCCCCAAACTCTGAATTCAAGCCACAGTTCACAGTGAAGACAGTGAAGCATGGTGGTGCAAGTATCATGATATGGGCATGTTTCTCCTACTATGGTGTTGGGCCTATATATCGCATACCAAGTATCATGGATCAGTTTGGATATGTCAAAATACTTGAAGAGGTCATGTTACCTTATGCTGAAGAGGACATGCACTTGAAATGGGTGTTTCAGCAAGACAGTGACCCCAAGCACACTAGTAAACAAGCAAAATCTTCGTTCCAAACCAACAAAATGAATGCCTCGCCGATGTGAAGGAATCATGAAAAACTGTGGTTACACAACTAAATACTAGTTTAGTGATTCACAGGATTGCTAAAATAGCAGTTTGAACATAATAGTTTTGAGTTTGTAGCGTCAACAGCAGATGCTACTATTATTGTGAACACCCCCTTTTTGTACTTTTTTTTAACTAATAGCCCAGTTTCATAGCCTTAAGAGTGTGCATATTATGAATGCTTGGTCTTGTTGGATTTGTGAGAATCTACTGGTACCTTGTTTCCCATGTAACAATAAGAAATATACTCAAAACCTGGATTAATCTTTCTGAACATTACTGTGTGTGTGTGTGTGTATATATATATATACGAGTATATATATATATATATATATATATATATGTATATATATCATCATCATCATCATCATCATGTTGCCTCTGAAAATGCCCTATCTTACAATGTTTGGGGGGGGGTTAAAATTGTGACTCGGACACTTGAATTAAATCTGCTCCAAAAGTTATTGGTTCTCTCCTTGGCCCATACCACACCTTTTCAACAAGTTGAAGAAAATCAGCTTAGTATGTTTTGTCTAATAACTCTGCAAATAGACAGACAAACACCACCAAAATTATCACCTCCTTCGTGAAGGTGCCACAGATAATGTGCAGTGTAGGGCGATCATATCTTCGGGCTTTCACAGACTGTATCCCTAAAACAGGGTGTGAACACAGTGAAACAAGCGTAAACAAGTATGAATGTCAGTCCTCTACTATTTTCCAGGGAGATTATCATCCATGTGCCCCTGAACGAGCTGCAGCATGGAAATGTTAATCAACTACGCTTCCTAAACATTTTTAAAAGACTTGTCACAAAAATTGTGTTGCAGTAGTACAGAATGTACATTTGCAGCATAATTGTACGAGATTTTCTTCAGGAAGGGGAATGATGATAGAAATAGTAAAATAATAATGAGGAAAAAGAAGGGGGGGCACACAGAGAAAACAAATGGTCTATTGAAACAGAGAAAGGGCGGCTATTATTTTACAGTATTTTTCTGTCATTATTATACGGTAATAGTTTTCCATCGGGGCAGCACAGTGGTTTATTGGTTAGCATTATTGCCTCACAGCAAGAAGGTCATGGATGGATTCCCGCCTGTGCTGTGTGGATTTTGCATGTTCTCCCCATGTTTGTGCGGCTTCCTCCCACATCCAAAGACATGCAAATTAGATGACCTGGAAACTTTAAATTGTCCGTAGGTGTCCGTGGGGATGGGAATATGTTTGTTTGTCTATATGTGGTCATGCGACAGACTGGTGTCCTGTTAAGTGTGTACCGCGCCTCACGCCCTATGACTGCTGGGATTGGCTCCAGCTCCCCGTTACCCTTAATTGGAGTAAGTGGTTGAAGATGAGTGTGTGTGAGTTTTCTGTTCTCACTGTTTCTTGGGACCTTTGAAATGACAGAATTGATGATGTATGCCGAGTCCAGCTTGATTATGATTGGTTCATTCTCTTCTCACTGTAACCTGTTACATTCATCTGTTACTACACCTTAGCTCCACCCCTCCTCTCTTTTCTCTCTGTTTCTGTTGCTCACATTTTCACTGCTTTTGCCTCGTGAGTGTGCAGACTGTCATAGGAAGAAGAAAGTAGATTAGCACACACAGTCGTGTAGGCTGAGACACACACTCTCACACACAGGACACCATGTACCTGAGACCAGGATCCTGGATTTACACCTACAACATCAGTCTCATTTGATGGAATTTAAAACATTTTTCTTATGTTTTGAAATCCTGTCAAGAAGTGAAGATTATCTTTTTCTTTTTTATTGTTTTTATTTATTTTTTGTATTGAAATTTTAAATTCCTTTTGTATTTTGCTGTGAACTGGATTTGACCTTTTCAGTCCGGTTGTCTAGATATGTTGGGCTTATTTGTGTATTCTTAAAAGTATTGATTTTATTTTCTCTTGTATTGTAAGATTCTCACTGTAACTGTTTGTGGGGTCACAGTTTCGCATTTAAAGCCAAAATCTTCTATAAGCAGCTTATCTAGTCTAGTTTAAGATACAATTTCACTGCAAAATATCTCAGACAATGCCACGTCAAAAGTCATACTTTGTAAGAAGGGGGAAAAAGAAATCCAGCAGTCAGGGAAAGAAGAATGGAGCTGTGTTTACTGCTGCCTTTGGACTAAAAGTCAGTGGTTCCATTCCCACTCTGCCAGTTTGTGGCAGTACATTGGACCCAAACACTAGTCTAAAGCCCCATCTCCCACGTGCACCTGCCCTTTCCAAACCAGCCTCTCCTGCCTCCACTTTCTGGCAACCAATTAGATCATTTGCCCTTTCACAGCTCACATCATTGGTGCGGCGGGCCACCCTGAGAGAGAGTGACTTGGTACCCAAGTATGAGAAGATCCACAACTTCAAGGTGAGTGGTATATTTCCACTTGTCTTCTGTGTTGTGTGTTGGAAAAACTGGAACAATTCCTGATTGAACATCATACATAAATAAACCTCAGAACAGTTTGGTACTGCAGATGCAAGAATAGAAAAACATTTTAATACAGTCATATTTTACATTTTCAAGTTTTATGGCATGCTGCAATGCAAGCAGTGGTGGCATTTTTGTGCGCCAGACTTAGGCTTAATAAATGAAGGAAACTCGCAAACCCACGTTTGGAGTACCAATAAATAGTTTTTGTATCTCTCCAACTACATTCTATCCATTCTGTTGTTATGGTTTTACAGTGCCTTGAAGAAGTATTCAGCTCCTAGGTGTTTCACACATTTTAATTTGTTTATGCCATTTCACATACAAAAAGTAATTCAGGTTTCTCAATATAAAAATTCTAAAATTATCCTCCTTAAACTCAAACCAAATCTCTGCAACTTGATATAGAATAAAAAAAATATAAAAGTCAAGATGATGGGTTGCATAAGTTAACATACAACAAGTCAATTGTCCTGTCCACTTTGGTATAACACACGTAAATAATCACTTTTATTGTCAGTTTTCTTCAGACAAGCCAGGGGATGGATACATGAACATTTCCAAGTCACTGATTATGTCTTGGACTTTATTTATATAAATTAGGAAGAAATAGAAACAGTATGACATGCTATAGTAAATCTGTGTGGAGTAGATAGTTCTCAAAAACTGTGTGACCATGCGAATAGATGAGCGAGGAAAGCTACCAAGACACCCAGACAACCAGAATAAGTTATAGGCTTCTGTGGCTGCGATTGAACAAATTGCACACAGTGCAAGGCTTACATCTCAGATGTACCTTCTGGCAAATGTCGCTGAAATTTCAGTCTTCTTTTGTAGAATATCCTCCTCTATAACACTTCATCATGAAGCTGCGTCACTGATGATGCAAAATTTGTGCATGCGTGAGTGCAGCCACATTTTTATAATTAGGGGTGTGAGATCTCCTCGGAAATGTGTTAATCTACGTTTTTAATCATTGTATTCTGCATAAAAAATTATTTCTGCATAAATATTTATTTATATAAGAAATACGTTGCTTAGTGAAAATATTGTGAAACTAATGCAGTTGCGAATGTAAACGCAGATGGTGATCGTGTGACTAAGCTCTGTTGTTAGATTGTATGGCCACAGGCTAATGGCTAGCAGCTTGAGATCCTGGCAACTCAAGACTGTATGGAGATATGCCCTGGGTTACGCCAGCAGTTGTTAACGTACATGATGCCACCTTTGCTTTTCCTGTACGCTTTAGTGTCTCTTGGCTCTTACAGTGAATCCCAGCAGGTCCACATTAGCATATCCAGTACAAGGTGGGTTAGCCACATCTCTATAAAGATAAACAAGCTGCTCTCACGGTAAATCCACTGGTTTTTCAGTGCGGACAGCTCATCGACCTTGTTTAGCAGCAAGTTCACATTTCCCATGATCACGAAGGGAATCAATGGTTTGTAGTGCCTCCGGTTGTCTGCTAGCCTAGCCTTTAGCTTAGCCTTGGCCTTGCACCCCCTGGGTCTCCTCCTCAACTTTGCCAGGATGGGGAGTTGTATCCTGTCTCATCCCTTTGTTGTCTGAGCCAGCAGTTTCTCACTTGAATAAGTGAAAAAGTTGGCTCCTGGTAGTGTTGGAAAGTTAAAAATACCTATGGGGTATATATGAAGCACACAATGTCTGCATGAGAAGAGCAAAAGGCTCGAAAGGATAAAAAAAAGCTAAAAACTGGAGAGCTACTGAAGAAGCAGCTGTCTCCCATAGTGCCAGACATGCAAAAAGTTCTACTTTTGACTTTGTGTGTATCATTACTCAAATGCATTGCAAGATTTTATGAAATGTGGTGCAAATATTGGATGATATTACAGATTTTCAATAATGGTGACTATGTGGACCAGGCATTAAAAAAGTGATCATTCAACTTGGACCATCAGAAATGTTTAATGTACTCTTTCTGTTGTGCCATAAGGCCTTCTAAATTTCATAAAATGTCAACACAAACAAGCCCCCCCCCCCCCCCCCCCCCCCCCCCCCCCACACACACACACAAAAAATCACCTTCATGCAGTTTTTCCAATATGGACAAACCCTCCGCTACTTCACCCATCAGTTTTCAGAAGAGCTGTTTTGAAGCTCATATTTGTTTGCACCAAATGTCACCATTGGGTCCGTGCTTAATTCATGAATGGTTAAAGAGGTGCAACGTGGGCAAGACCGCCGTGACCAGCACAGTGCAAATGAAGTCCAGTCATGGCCCTAGTTCAAGTTCCCAAATAAGCAAACCTATGGCTAACAGACTAGCTTTGCTTTCAGTCTTTGATAAATGCATATTTTTGTGGACTGGGAGGTGGTTTTCATAAAGGATGGCTTAGTTGTGAATATTAAAACATATCTTCTTAGTGCAATCACTAGAGCTAATATCACCAGGCTACCTGTTGATTAGTGCTAACCTGGTGTTAGTGAAGCTAGCTAAATTAATTCATTTTCTACCTTTTATCCTGGTCTGGGTCACACTGGCAGCAGACCAAGCAGCTTATCCGACACTTCCCTATCCTCAGCCAAGTCCTGTAACTTCCCGGAGGCTTTCACAGCAAGCTGAGAAATATAATCCTTCCAGCTTGCCCTGGGCCGTCCCTGGGGCCTCCTCTCAGTTGGCCGTGCCTGGAAGACCTCCCATAGGAGACGACCAGAGAACATCCTCACCAGTAGACACCCGAATGACCTCATCTGGTTCCTTTTGATATGAAGAAGCAGTGGCTCTACTCAGGGTCCCTCAAGGATAGTCAAGCTTCTCACCCTGTCCAGAAGTGTAAGCCCAGATACCTGACAGGAGATTCTCATTTCTGTTGCTTGCATCTGTGACCTTAATATTTTTGGTCATTGCCCAAAATTCATGATTATAGGTGAGGATAGGAGCATAAATTGACTGGTAAATTAAGAGTCTCGCCTTCTGGCTCAGCTCCTCCTTTACCATGACAGTCTGGTACAGTATCTGTAAAACATCAGATGCTACCCCAATCCATCTATCGATCTCATGCTCCAACTTAGCCCCACTGGTGAACAAGAGCCTGCGATACTTACACTCTTCCATTTGGGGCAGTAGCTCTCCCAGAGGGGACAACCCACCCTTTTCTGACAGAGGACCATGTTCTCGGATTTGGGGAGCTAATTTTCATCCCAGCCGCTTGACACTCAAACCTACTCAATGCACATTGGAGGTCACTGCCTCATGAAGCCGAGAGAACCACATCCAGAAAAACCAGAGATGAAACTTTGAGGCCACCAAATTGGACACCCTCGGGTCCATGATTGTGCCTTGTAATCCCATCCATGAACATCACAAACAGGATTAGTGACAAGGGGCAGCCTTGGCAGAGTCTAACATCCACAAGAAATGTGTCCAATGTAATGCGAAGAATACGGACACAGGTCCTTCTTTGGTCATATAGACTCCAGAGTATAGAGTCCAATAGCAGTTCTGATACCCCATACTCCCACAGTGCCCCCCACAGGACACTGTGAGGGACCCGGTCGTACACCTTTCCCAGTCCACAAAACACATTGATGCTCTGTTAGCGCAGTCAACTGCACAGCAGATATTGTCTCAGATATCTATAATAAAATATACAGAAAGGACGAACAGCCAGCTCGACTGTGTTGAGTTCACATCAGAGAGCAGCCGCTGTGAGCGAGGCCCGAACTCGTCACACAGCTGTTACTCAAAATGTCAACACCCCTAATTATTCACAACGTATTGGCCTAAAATTGCATAAACTCATCAGTTTTACAAAAAAAAAAAAAAAAAGAAATCACCCAGCTGTACAGGTGTCACGGAAAGGGGAAAATAGCTATAGAGACCAATAGCTTTTTCTTTTTTTTTTTCTTCTTTTTTGCCAGGCTGTAAACATACTTATTTCTCCTGTAAAGTTTGACATTTTAACATGTGGTTCTGTGGGGATTAAGTGCCTTTGGGAGCCAACCTCAAGTAGCCATTTAAGGAACTGTAGAGTTTACCATATCCCTGTTACCTTAATATATCACGAGTGGATTTTGGGAGTTGGTTTTTATTAATAACTCATTCATTAAAATTATTGGAGTTTGTTTAAATCATTTTTATCCTCAAATGCATTATTTCAGTGTTTGTTTTTCGTTGGCCTACACCAGATAAAGTGTGGTACTACTTGAAGATCATGAAGGTTATAAGGTGAATATTATCTCACCATTTTAGCCTCTCTGCCAACAGGTTCATACATTCAGGGGCCCTCACTGGTGCGAGTACTGTGCCAACTTCATGTGGGGTCTCATCGCTCAGGGAGTAAAATGTGCAGGTAATGCACACAAACATTGCTCCAACCCCAGCACACTTTCATCACACTTGACTTTGAGAGGCTGTGTGCAGTTTGAAGTTTACAATGTCAGAAACAAATTGTATTTTGGGCACATGTAATGATCCTGTTCTATCATTTAATTCTGTTTCTCTGTTCTCCTCATTCTTTTAAGCTCCAAAACTCTGACTTGAAACGGGGAAAGTAAACTAACGCAGTCAGTTTGCTGTTGACGACTTGGTAGCATTATGCTGATTTTATTTCCAAGCTCAGTGTGTGTGTGTGTGTGTGTGTGTGTGTGTGTGTGTGTGTGTGTGTGTGTGTGTGTGTGTGTGTGTGTGTGTGTGTGTGTGTGTGTGTGTGAGACAGACAGACAGATTTGCTGATGTACACAGTAGTTTTCACTTTTTGTATCACAGCATTACTGTTGTCTCCCATGTTTTGGGAGGAGTAGCACATGCTTTTTTAAAATCCTTCTCTGCTCCACTCCACCATGAAACTAGACCTAGTGCCCAGGACATCCAGTTGTCACCTTTGGTCATTGATTAGCATTCAAATCTTACAGCCATACTGAAAGACCAGATCTGCCAAAACCCTAGACTATTTTGATTTTTGGACTTGTGGCTGGAATAATTTGATCACCTGTGTATAACTTTAGACTGAATATTGGCTTTGATTAAAGAACACTGTTTGTACACATCTTTCCTGTTGTCTGCATTTGGGCGTCACATCAGAACTCAAACCATAACACCAGTATTCACTGGGAAAAATTCAGAGATTCTTCCCCTGCTCCTCTTGGTACCTGTGTATAGGCTGGCTACACATTCACATCCAGTTTCTTGTTTTTAAAGACAAGTTGGGGAGGGCGCGTTAACATAGAATTCACATAATATGCCTTGGAGCTAACTTGTACCACTAATTATGACAAACAAACAGTATGGTACTTTATGGTAAGTTCTTAAAAACTAAGTGACTGTGAAGGTGGCTGAGGGAAACCACCACAACAACTCCAAAGGAGGTACATTGGCTTGCAAAAGTATTCAGCCCCTTGGTATTTCACACATTTTAATTTGTTTATGGCATTTCAAATACAAAAAGTAAATCAGGCTTATCAATATAAAATTTCTAAATGATTTTCCTTAGACTCAAACTGAAAGTAAATCTCTACAACTTGATATAAATTAATTGAAAATATAAAAGCCAAGATGATGGGTTGCATAAATAATCAGCCTCTTTGGTATAATACCTGTAAATAATCAGTTTAATTGCCAGTTTTCTTCAAACAAGTCAGGGGATGAATACATGAACATTTCCAAGTCACTGAATATGTCTTGGACTTTATTTACATCAGTTATTAAAAAATACAAACAGTATGGCACTCTCTGGTAAATCTGTGTGGAGTAGACAGTTTTCAAAAACTGAGTGACTGTACAAGAAGGAAAAGAGTGAGGAAAGCCACCAAGACACCCAGACAACCCAGAAGAAGCTACAGGCTTTTGTGGCTGTGATTGGCGAAATTGTGCATAGTGCATGTTTTGCGTTTTGTATCCCCGATTACACAGCTTCATGATAAAGTGGTACAGAGGAAGGTTTTTTTTTTTTTCATTTGTTTTGTTTTGGTTTTTACCAAAACATTAAATCTAGGCTTGCATCTCAGATGTGCTTTCTGTCAAATTGTAGCTGAACTTTCAGATCTTCTTTTTAATAAAACCCTCCTCTGTAACAAATTAAAATGTGTGAAATACCAAGGGGTATCAATACTTTTGCAAACCACTGTATTGGCATCTGTGGAAACTGGTCATTATACTGCTTTTGTGTGTAGCATCACCAGCTACAACCTCAAGGTGGAGTGGAATAAAATCTTCTGATTATACAGAATTGTTTAATTTGCATTTGTTTATGAAAATATTTTAAATTCTGTACATTCTTACCAGGACTCTAGCTAAGCCAGTCTGAACCATACCTACCTTTCAAAAAATTGTAGTCTTTCTTCCCATAGGAATGTTTTATCAGATGCCATAACACACTTGTTTTGTGGTTTGTTTGTTTTTAAAGTTTGCAAAGTTTCTTTCTTCATAAAATACAGCTGCAACTCTCTACTGGTTGAAGTGCAGTAGCATTGTCTGACTTTATAAAACATCCCCTTTAAAAGACTATTTTGTCATTAAGATATTTGTAAATTATAGATTATTTGAGATTGCACTGATTTTAATTGATAATATTGAGTAACTGTTTCAGCTTTGTTCACAAGGTCTTCAAAAAATGTTTCTCGGATTGCACCTAACAGGAGACCAATTTTTTTTTAATCCATGTGAAATGTACCCTTTTTTTAAAATTTGAATTTGTATTTATTAGGCACCAATGCAAAAAACAAACAAACACTCAACAAAAGTTACAGGAAAGAAAGGACAAGAAAACAATAAACATGGTGCCCGAAAGGTGTAGGCAGAAGCAACGCTTATCAATGCCTACACCCACTCATACAGTCAAATCAACCCAGGCTAGATGCCAGTTCATACACGTTCATTTCCAACAATGCCTGAACAGTAGTAGCTCATACAGTAGTGTTCAGAATAATAGTAGTGCTATGTGACTAAAAAGATTAATCCAGGTTTTGAGTATATGTTATTGTTACATGAGGAAACAAGGTACCAGTAGATTCTCACAAATCCAACATTACCAAGCATTCATGATATACACACTCTTAAGGCTATGAAATTGGGCTATTAGTAAAAAAAAAAAGTAGAAAAGGGTGTTCACAATAATAGTAGCATCTGCTGTTGACGCTACAGACTCAAAACTATTATGTTCAAACTGCTTTTTTAGCAATCCTGTGAATCACTAAACTAGTATTTAGTTGTGTAACCACAGTTTTTCATGATTTCTTCACATCTGCGAGGCATTCATTTTGTTGGTTTGGAACCAAGAATTTGCTTGTTTACTAGTGTGCTTGGGGTCATTGTCTTGTTGAAACACCCATTTCAAGGGCATGTCCTCTTCAGCATAAGGCAACATGACCTCTTCAAGTATTTTGACATATCCAAACTGATCCATGATACCTGGTATGCGATATATAGGCCCAACACCATAGTAGGAGAAACATGCCCATATCATGATGCTTGCACCACCATGCTTCACTGTCTTCACTTTGAACTGTGGCTTGAATTCAGAGTTTGGGGGTCGTCTCACAAACTGTCTGCGGCCCTTGGACCCAAAAAGAACAATTTTACTCTCATCAGTCCACAAAATATTCCTCCATTTCTCTTTAGACCAGTTGATGTGTTCTTTGGCAAATTGTAACCTCTTCTGCACATCTTTATTTAACAGAGGGACTTTGCGGGGGATTCTTGCAAATAAATTAGCTTCACACAGGCGTCTTCTAACTGTCACAGCACATACAGGTAACTCCAGACTGTCTTTGATCATCCTGGAGCTGATCAGTGGGTGAGCCTTTGCCATTCTGGTTATTCTTCTATCCATTTTGATGGTTGTTTTCCATTTTCTTCCACGCATTTCTGGGTTTTTTGTCCATTTTAAAGCATTGGAGATCATTGTAGATGAACAGCCGATAATGTTTTGCTCCTGCGTATAAGGTTTCCCCTCTCCAATCAATTTTTTAATCAAACAACGCTGTTCTTCTGAACAATGTCTTGAACGTCCTATTTTTCTCAGGCTTTCAAAGAGAAAAGCATATTCAACAGGTGCTGGCTTCATCCTTAAATAGGGGACACTTGATTAACACCTGTTTGTTCCACAAAATTGACAAACTCACTGACTGAATGCCACACTACTATTATTTTGAACACCCCCTTTTCTACTTTTTTTTTTTTTTTTTACTAATAGCCCAATTTCATAGCCTTAAGAGTGTGCATATCATGAATGCTTGGTCTTATTGGATTTGTGAGAATCTACTGGTACCTTGTTTCCCATGTAACAATAAGAAATATACTCAAAATCTGGATTAATCTTTTTAGTCACATAGCACTACTATTATTCTGAACACTACTGTAACTACCGCTGAGGGAAGTGAGTATTGCATACCAGCTCCTATTTCGTTCTAGTTACCCCAGTACATTCAACAGTAAGAATTTAAATGAAGCACATTCATCATACAACACAACTCAACGTTTTCCATTAGATACATATCCGTCGAACACCGTTTCTTTGTATAAATATTTAAACTGATTGATATTTGGACATCGTTGGAGTTTCTCAGGTAGCTTATTCCAATTTTTTGGGCCACAAATAGAGACACAAAAGCATTTTGTGGTCGTCCTTGCGCCCGCAATTTTAAAATGATACAAACCCCTTAAATTATATATTCCTTCTCTTTGCATAAAATATCCTTGAATTCTGAGAAGTACTTGCTTATTTTTTACTTTATACATCAATTGAACAGTCTTAAATGAAATCATGTCATGGAGTTTTAAAATCTTTGATTTAACAAACAGTGGATTGGTATGATCCATAATAACCTGCATTATGAATTATTCTTAATGCTCTTTTTTGACGGTTGAATAATGGTTATACTATAGTTTTGTAGTTGTTGCCCCATACTGCAGCACCATAAGTCAAGTAAGGTGCAATCGATGTGCAATACAGAGTATGTAGTGCTTTACCATCAAGAATGTGCTTTGCCCTGCTTAATATTGTTGTACTTTTTGATACTTTCTTTTGAATATATTGAATATGTGCTTTCCAGTTGATTCTGACATCGATGATCACACCTAACAACTTGTTCTCTTTGACAGGTTATATATTTACCCCCTGTATGTTTAACTGTATTTGTTTATCTTTTTATGGTTCCCAACATTATTTTAGGTTTAGACCAATTTAGTGACAATTTGTTCATATCAAACCATCTCTTCTATAATTTCTGATCCCAGATCAGCTAATAATTGTTGCAAATTATCTCCTGAACAAAATAAGTTTGTATCATCTGCAAAGAGGACTGCTTTAAACAGACTTTACATAAATCATTGATATACAATATGAATAACTTTGGTGCCAACACAGAACCCTGAGGAACCCCACAAACCCCACCCTTTCTTTCTATCTGTTAGACTGCGGTTTGAATGTCCATAAGCAGTGCTCCAAAATGGTGCCGAACGACTGCCAGCCAGACCTGCGACATGTGAAGAAGGTCTACAGTTGTGACTTGACCACGCTGGTCAAAGCCCACAACTCCAAGAGGCCAATGGTGGTTGACATGTGCATACAGGAAATTGAGGCCAGAGGTAAGAAGAGGTTAATGCTGTTTATGAATCACTAATTCTTTAATTTGTGCAAAATGTTTCTTTCTTTGCTGCAGCCATTGAAAATAGAAAGAAAAAAAAAAGATATTGATAAAAGGCTGACAAAACACCAAAGAGGGCTGCAGGAGAGGAAGATGTAAAAATGTGTTCGCCTTTATTCAAACTGGTTGAAATTGTTCAAAAAATAAGCGTGTGTGGGCAAGTGAGTGAATTTTTGGCCACACTGCAAAAAAGGGGTGTCTAAAAACAAGATTTTAAAAAATAACTAAATCTGATGGAAATTATTTTGCTGCATGGATAGATAATTTCACTTGATACGATGTCTTGAATTAAGATTGTTAAATTTAGAAATAAGCATGTTGAACACTTAAAATAGGAAATTAACTCTTAAAACAAGATAAATGATCTAACACTTCTAAATCTTTTTTTTTTAAATCTTGGTAAGAACCAAATTATTTGCGGTTCATAAGGAAGCTGTTGTAGACTATTGGCTTGATTGAAGACTTGAGTGACAGTACTAGGCTATACTATACTGCATTCAGTAAAGATTTAACTGGAAGACTTGAGCCTGACTGCAGAAGGACAAGCACACACAGTCTTTGTCTTTCTCCTTGAGCATGTCTCTCTCCTTTTAATCAGTACTTTGTTTGCAATAAATAGTCCTTTCGGCTGCTCCCTTGTTTTCGATGTTGCCACAGCATTTGGATCTGCATATTGATTTGGCACAAGTTTCATGCCAGATGCCCTTCCTGATACAACTCCATAATATGTGAAGAATGAGCAGGGGTGGATTTTGAACCAGGAACTTTCCATACTGGAAACACTACGTGTAACCTCTTGGCCCCTTGACACACTTTAATAATAATAAACGCAACTCATGACACTCAGCGGGGTAAATTGAAACAAAACTGTAGGCTCAAAATAGCTATTCATTGGTGTTAGTGACCTACTTTTGCAATTGGCAGCACTTTAGTCATAAAAAAAAGGTCTGAAGAAATATAGCCAGGTCAGTGTCAGTTTTTTTGGAGGGGGGGAGTTGTTTTTGTTTTGTTTTTTTGTTTTTTCCAAATATGCCAGTTTGTATCAACCCTGCACCAGATTTCGAAATAGTCGTAGTTTTAGTGACAGTATTGTGCACAGTAAAAAAAAACAAAAAACGGTTACCAACAATATACAGCATATTGTGGTGGAGCCATTCTTCTTTGTGTACACCTGATCCTGTTGAATCTCAGAAGTGAAGCAGAGTAGGTCCTGAACAGTAGTTGACTGGGAGACTGTAGAACTGGATTTGTGTCAAAAGACATCCGGTGAAAAATTGGGGCCAAATACCATTGGAAATCTGTACTGGTTCTGCTGTGGTGACCCTGAAGGTCGTTTTGGGGGGTGTAGCTGAAAGATTAACTACCAAAAATATAGATTGTAAATAATCATAAAATGCAAGAATGTGTTAAATAAATACATTCCATAATTTTACAGTTTGGGAAAAATATAGATTCAAGTTCATTTAGAGCTTTACTGAAATTGCCCTAATGACAGCCTTTTATGATTAAAAAGGGATTTTTCTCACACAGTAAAATCATCAAAGGTGAGAAAAGCCCTCAGAGGCTGACTTGATCACAATGTTTTAATATGATTAAAGATGTCCTAAGAAAGGGGCGCTTATCATTTAGCAAGTACTTTAGAAAAGAAATGTTTGATCATAATTTCAGTTTAATTCATTTGGCTAACAGTGGCATCCCTGCTCATTTCCTTGTGTGTCTTTAGGTCTTCAGTCAGAGGGTTTGTACAGAATATCGGGTTTCAGTGAGCTGATTGAAGATGTTAAGCTGGCCTTTGACAGAGGTAAGTGTCATTTGCTGCAAGTACAAAATCCAATTATTGTACTGCTTTTGATCAGAAAAAAAACCACCTGTGCACAAATAAACATGTGGGTCATCACAAGTATCCTGGACACCACAGTTGCTGCATACAGTGCTGTGAAAAAGGGTTTGCCCCCTTGACCCTTTACATGTTAGATTTTTATTAGAACATCAAAAAACAAAACAAAAATTCAGGCCTTGTATATTAAAATTTACAAAATCATGCTCTAAATCTCTACAGTTTGATATAAATTAATTAAAAATCTAAAAGCCAAAATGATGGTGTGAATTAGTGATGGGATGATGATACCTCAAGGAGTGTATTGACACACTACACAAACTGTGTCGGCACTGTATTGACACTGTGTTGGTCGCTCAATAGTGACCCCTGCAGTAGTTATAAAATCATTGCAGGTAAATAAAATTAAAATAAGAAGGAAAAGCTAATGTGCTGCAAATGCAGCATCAGCCTGTGAAATAGTTAATCACCAGTCCTCTATTTAAAATTATGATCTCATCATTGCATAATTTCATGTGCTCAATTTGTGTGTCGAGTTAAGCTGTTCATGAGAAGAGTTTAAAATTTGCTTAAAACCTTGTTTGTGTAAATGCTAAACTGAGTTGGTTTGTAAAATATAGCAAATTTGTCTGTAATAAAATTCAGAGTTAAAATTTGTAACTTATGTATGGAAATTTGTTAACTTAAGTGTTAAAGCATACGAAATAAAAGACTAAAAATAGATTAATTTATGCATTTTTGTTGAGGAACAAAGGTTTGTGAAGTGTCTTTGCTCCAAGGCGATTTCTCCTCTTACACACCAGTTCCCCTGCCTTAGAAAAAAACAATTTCACAGGGTACAGATGAAAATGGTGCGCATAAAAATTTCAGTGCAAGTTGATAAAGGTGTGGATATGTTTTCTGGCTATTCTTCCAATATTGTAAAGGAGTACAAACATATCTAATTGGAAAAATAACAATAAACAATGCCCAAAGAAGAAAAAGATTTATCTTATTTGGCGTCAAAAGATCAAAATTATTCCGGACTGGGGAAACGTCTTTGAACGATCCATGAAGTCAGTGGAACAAGGTGAGGGCAAGCAAAAATCTAACAGCAAAACTCCATCCAACAAATCTGCAACATGTCGATACAGTTTGTTTCCTTATAAACACAGTTTGGCACGGCGCAGTCGAACGACACAGTTCCTGTATCGGTCACATGATTTTTTCTTAAAGCGATACATGCACCAATACGGTGTTTCACTCTTGTGTGCTCAGCACAGTGCTGACGCACCAGTGTTGTTCATCCCATCACTAGTGTGAATAAGTAAGTGCCACCTTTAGTATAGCACATGTTAACCATCACTTTTATATATCGCTTTCTTTGGACAAGTCAGGGGAGGGATACGTGAACATTCCCAAGACACTGACTATGTCTTGGACATTATTTACATGAATTATGAAGAAATACAAACAGTATAGCACTCTATGGTAAATCTGTGTGGAGTAGATAATTCTCAAAAACTGACTGACTGTATAAGACGTTGAAGAGTGAGGAAAGCCACCAAGACACCAGGACAACCCTGAAGAAGTTATAGACTTCTGTGGCTGTGATTGAAGAGATTGTGCAAAGTGCAGGTTTTGCATTTTGTATCACCACTCCTGCCTTCATAGTGGAGTTGGAGAGAGAATAATCTTCTTTCAACAAAACGTCAAATCTATGCTTGAATCTCCAATGTGCCTTCTGGCAAATTGTAGCTGAACTTTCAAGTGTTTTTTTTTTTCCTTTCTTTTTTTATAGAAACCTCTATATCACTTCATCATGAAGCTAACTGGTGATGCAACACTCAAAACCTGCACTTTGCACAATTTCTTCAATCACAGCCACAGAAGTCTATAACTTCTTCAGGGTTGTCTTGGTGGCTTTCCTCACTCTTCACCTTCTTCTTCTACAGTCACTCAGTTTTTGAGAACTGTCTACTCCACACCGATTTACCATAGAGTGCTATACTGTTTGTATTTCTTCATAATTCATGTAAATAATGTCCAAGACATAGTGTCTTGGGAATGTTCACGTATCCATCTCTTACAGTACTTATTCACACCATCATTTTGGCTTTTAAATTTTTAATTAATTTATATCAAACTGTAGAGATTTACTTTCACTGTGAGTTTAAAGAACATGATTTTGGAAATTCTAATATACAAGGCCTGAATTTTTGTTTTGTTTTTTGATGTCCTAATAAAAATCTAACATGTAAAGGGTCAAGAGTGCAAACACTTTTTCACAGCACTGTATGTCACTTTTGCATGTTTTCTCTGCCCCTGCCCTGCTGTTCTCCTGGCTAGTGTTGATGCTGCTGAATCACTCATTGTTGTGTGATACATCCCGCTCTATGAAACAATTCATGGAGGCATGTAATCTTCAGTGATGTCTTCTGTTCTTTCTCCTTCTTGCCACCTTGTGACCTGCCTGAGGTATTTGCTGAGTGGTTTGGCCCTGTGAAGCGTTGTCTTGGCGTACTCACAGATGTTCCTTGTTTGTGCCTACATTGTGATTCTGATGTTTACTAATCCTCAGCCACCTTCTTTCAACTGTTGTACAGTCTCAGCATGCTTGACGTCAGGTGGAACCCACCACCACAGTAATGAGTGTCATTGTCTTATTAACTGTGACTTATATCTTCTCCTTTGGCCATGTTGTTATTCCAACTGGGATTCTGATTATCTTGTCCTTGCAGCCAGTGTTGTGATTTTTGTGGAACCATGGAGACCCTTGTTAGTACAAAGACAATTTGACACCACCAGGTGAAATGTGAGCATCTCATTAGCATTTTCCAGCCACAGGTGTCCTCAACTCAGAGGCAGCTGTGTGCTGGATCATGCCCAGAGAAACGTGCCACATGACTAAAATGTCATAGCTCACGTTCTCTCACAATGCAAGTGATACTGCTCATTTTAATCTCCCTAAGTAGCCATTCATTTGGCACAGAGTCATTCCAAAGTTACCCAAGGATGCCCTGAAGACACCTAATACTAGACATCTCGTTCTTGCCTTAGGTCAGCATCCAGGTCTCACAGTCATACAATAAGACAGAAAGCACCAAAATTCTAAACACTTGGGCCATTATGCTGCAACAAAATTGATATCGCCAAATTCCTGTGTCCAGCAGCCTCTTGTGTACATAAGTTCTTCCCCGTTGTCTCTCCATTTCAAAGGCCAAAAGGACCCAGAAACATGAATATCACTGCAGAAATAAGTGAATGTGTCTCCTCAGCTTCTCAAGTGCTACAGTCATGGTGTTGCAAAGATTACAGCATTGTCTTTGAAGTCTAGGCCAATAAACCTTTTCTTGCCAGTGAAAGCAATGAAGCCTGTTAGTCTCTGTTGTGTGATGGATATTATGTATCAGCATGTGATTCAACTTCTACAGAGTTGATTTTGAAACAGTTATTTTGGGGGAAGATTCTTCTCTGCTTCAGATTTTTGAGAAACTTTTCGTAGTTGTTTTTAAAAATGCACACCATTGAAGACTTTTCGATCTGTAAAGGACTTACTAATTTATTTGGTTGATTTATTATGCAGATGGCGAGAAGGCTGATATTTCCTCTGGTGCTTATGAGGACATCAACATCATCACTGGAGCGCTGAAATTATATTTCAGAGATCTTCCAATTCCACTCATCACATATGATGCCTACCCATGGTTCCTAGATACTGCAAGTATGTCTATGCGCTTTTGTTTTTGCTGTGAACGAAAAGACGGACACCTTGTTGGTAAACTGAGCTTCAAACATAAGTATCAGATCTTAGGTTATGGTGGAACCTTGTGAGTATTTTTTATTTATTTGAAAAATCGGTCATTCCAGGATACAGATTACAGGCCTGAGAAGACATTTCGTGTCATGATTCTGTGGCTATGAAAGGACATGTGGCAGGCGACATGTTCACTACAAAATTATGACGTCTTACTCAAAACAGAAAAACTGTGACTTGGTCCACTTACAAGGCACTGACGGAACAGGTTGACAACAGGTTACAGTACAGTGAGAACATCCCACTGAGGGCTTGTGCTCTCTTTCAGTACCAGTTATTTCTTCATGTTTTCCTCTCCTGCACTGTTTTTTTTCCCACCATTGCTGGTTGTTCATCCACATGGAATGTCTGAGCCCCGCCAATATATGGCAGACAGACAAGTATTACTTGCACATTTACATGCACATGTCAATACTTGCCCCTCATCTGTCATCCTCATTATGTTCAGACTGTTATGTTCGGAGTGGTTGTAGACCTCTTTCCATTCATGTTTTTTGTCCGTGGTACATCGCATGATGCCATATTATTGGGCGAGCCGCTGTAAACCTGAAGCAGGAACCTTTGAAATGTCTTAAAAATGCTGTAAATGCCTCAGTTTTGATGGCCCATGCATGTTGTCAAATTTCTATGGGTGAGGCTATATTTGCTTGACAAGCTGAAGGTGATTGATTGGCATCAATCCTTATGAAGTACAAGTTGGTCTTGATGGTCACAGAAATAGCAAAGCCAATCCACCAAATCAACAATTGATTATGTGTTCCAATATAAAACTATTGGAACACATTAAATCATTTGTGAAAATGGTTCTGATGATCATAGGTGGGTGAAGAATAAACAGCAATCGGGGTCCTCAAAATGCAATGGTGAATGGAGGGTCAAATGGCCAAATTTCACCATTTTTAGAGCTCGCAGTCATTATGTTATTGCATCATATATTACTTTACTCATTTCAGAATTATCTACAGAGATTACATACCTGAGATGAAATGCTCAGAACACACTTTGTAATGCTATTGGCTCAGGTCAGTGATGAAATTTGCTCTGTTGACAGCCTTCAAAAACAGCTAACTACTCTTGGGATGTCACAAGATTTTAGTGACATCTTCTCAACATTGTCATAGTTGGTAAATCCAAACACCATGCATAAATGAACTATTGTCTCACTAAAGCGCTAACTGGCACTTCACTGCTCTATATTTACATTCTGTGCCTAACAACATGATGGCCCACTAGGAATCATGGGTAGAAATGTCAAGAATGGAAAGAGGTCTATTCACAAACAGCACACGTCCTGGATGGCAGCCATCCAGACAGACAGCTGATCCATCTCCACCTCTCAAAAGTAACCATCCATGTTCTGCAGCCAGGTGAAACATGGACGTCACCTTGGCCTTCTTCAGCCACTGGAGTCCACAACACTGATGCACAGAGAAACAGAACACATTCCCAGAATGTCATAGGTAACACTCCTTCATAATGACAGTGATAGTCATCTCAGTCTCCTTTTGTAACTGTGTGACACCCAAGGATTCTCCACACACACCGAGAAACAAAGATATCCTCACTCTGTGAAAATATATAACATATATATGGACTTTTTGTTCTAGTCATCCTTAAAATTGTGCTCAAAATGCACCATCTGTTACCTCTTTTCAAAAGAATTTTCCAGGGGAGGCCCTCCCTGACCCCCACCTGTGGGAGGGTAATCCTCTCCCACACACTCCCCAGTGATGGCACTCATGGGCCGAAAGTTTAAATTTTTTGACCTCACCCTACTTGCATGTATGGAATAAGAGAAAATGGGTCATTTTGACCTAAGGCCAAAATATGGCCATCGGGTATTGCACAGGCCTTGTGTCCGTCCGTCCGTCTGTGCTCATTATAAGTCCAGTCCTTTTACTACCAGGGTCTTCAAATTCACAGGGAGCATTCTTGGGACACAGACCTTGGACAAGGTCAAAGATGAATAACCTTGACCTATTTTAAGTCATCAAAAGGTCACATTCTGTTTCATATTTTTATATGCATACAGCTGAGGGTATTTTAGCATTGCATTATATTTTCTGTTTGCCAGTGATTTTATTTTTTGTTAGCCTAAGAAGAGAAAATCAAACTGTTTTTGTTTGTTTTCAGTTCATTCTTTATTGACCTGGAAAAAGAAACACAGCTTGTATTTAATCTATTGTATTTTAAAAGATTTCTGTTGATTCTGATTGTTTTACCTCCCCCAACGATGTTGGACGGAAGTTATGTTTTCAACCGTTTGTTTGTTTGTTTGTGAACAGCCTGTAACCCACAATTTATCATATATCGTGACCAGTTTTTTACAGATGAATCATGTCCTGATAGACAAGAACTGATTCAATTTCAAGGTCAAAGTCAAGAAAAATCTTGGAAAATTGTAATAATCCCTATGCTTTATTTAACATTGATCAAATTCTAAAAAATTCACAACTCTGTCAAAAAAGATCAGTTTTCTTTCATATTTGAGAGCGTTATGTAGGATGGTATCATTTAACGACTGACAAAGTTGGATCCACATCTGTTCCGCATTGCAGATTTTGTGGCCATATAAATTCAACATTGACAACCCTGTTAAATGTATATTTTAGATTATATCAAACATGCCCCAATCACGCTCATATTTGAAAGTGAGGTGCAGACTGGCACTCACTATCACCTGACAAAGCTTGATCCAGATCTGTTCTGGATTGTGGATATTGTAACCTTTGAATTTAATATTGAAAAGCCCATTTGTTGTACATTTTGTATTTTATATATATATATATATATATATATATATATCAAATGTCCCTCAATCCCTCTCATTTGTGACAATGAGGTGCAAACTGGCACTCTCAGTGAACAGACTAAGTTTGATCCGCATCTGATTCATATTGCCGATTTAGTGGATATTTGATTTTAACATTGAAAAGCCCTTTTGATCTATATTTTGTATTATATTTTAGCTTATGAAAAGCCACTTCTAACAAGAATTTGACCTTGAACATTTTTTCCAAAGTAAAAATTTGTGGAACTGGAAACGAATGTTGGTGGAGGTTTGCGCTCTATGACCATGCTGCTCTAGTCAGGGCTTGCAAAACCTCCGTTTGTATACAGATTTCTGACAAAATTTGTGTCCATGATCTGTTTATTTTGTCATATAAAACTGCTAACTTAAAAAAAGTGTGTGTGTGGGGGGTGTGTGTATATATATATATATATATATATATATATATATATATATATATATATATATATATATATATATATATATATATGGCTTTATTTTGACACAAAACATGCTCCTCTCAAAACATGTAGAAAATCAAGCGCACCCCTCTTCTCTGGCGTTTAATGGCAGCCGGCATCCTTATTGTTGTATTGCAGCTACCTGCTGCATCTGTCCGTTATAGCAGTACTAAATCCTCTTGATGAGTCCAGTGTCTTTCAAGTATTTAAAATGCCAACACTTCCCCCTCTCACTTGATCTTATGGCTAAAATACTTCTTTCTTTCTAAAAACTTCTTTCAGGCTTTACAATTGATTTCCTTCTGTTTTTACTCTATAATAGATAAACCATTCAAAAATGACAAGATATATTTTGTATTAAAGCACTATGCTAAATACTGTACAGGTATATTCAGTACTTTTGATTTTTATTATTTATATTATAACTGGTGGCATTTGAAAGCGCTGCATTCTGGTGATGGCATTTGAACTTGACCTTATTTATTTGGCACACAACTGGTCAATAACAAAAACTGATATACAAGACAATTCCACAGTGACATGTGTGACCAAAAAGGGGGTGAGCAGAAGCAAAGCTTATAAGCGCCCACCCCATATATACATACATACATATATACACATTACCTACCCCCAGATCAAGCACACAGGCGACAGTGGTAAGGAAAAACTCCCTCTGATGTATTGAGGAAGAAACCTCAAGCAGACCAGACTCTAAGGGGTGACCCTCTGCTTGGGCCATGCTACAAACACATTTAACAACACAAACTCAAATCCCATTATCATAAACATATCAAGTGAACACCGTGTCTTCGTCTACATACATATTTACATACATATACAGTATACATGTATACACACACCAACATACACCTACACATACATACATAATTACACACACACACACACACATATACATACACATATACATATACTCGTACATGCACATACACAAATGAATGTTACTGAACAAGTTCACAATTACAACTGACAACACAAAACTCATCATACTTCATTAGATACATCTTGAAAACAACATTTTTTTTATATTGATTTTTAAACTGATTGATATTTGGACATCGTTTGAGTTCATCCGTCAGGTTATTCCATGATCTAGGTCCACACATGGAGACACAGAAACCTTTCCTGGTCGTCCGAGCGCCAGCAATTTTAAAATGATACAAGCCCCGTAAATTATATTTTCCTTCTCTCTCAGTAAAATATTCTTGAATTCTAAATGGCACTTCTTTATTTTTCACTTTGTGCATTAATTGAACAGTCTTGAATGAAATCATATCATTAAGTTTTAATATTTGAGATTTAATGAACAGTGGGTTGGTGTGGTCTCGATAACCTGCATTATGAATTGTCCTTAATGCTCTTTTTTGAAGAATGAATAATGGTTGCAATGTAGTTTTGTAATTGTTGCCCCAAACTTCAGCGCAATAAGTCAGATAGGGTGCAACCAAACAATAGAGTATGTAGTGCTCTGCAATCAAGAACATGCTTTACTTTAATACTGCAATACTTTTTAATACCTTCATTTGAATATGCTGAATATGAGCTTTCCAATTAATTTTTTCATCAATAATAACACCTAAAAACTTATTCTCTTTGACACGTTCTATGTTTACCCCATGTATATTTAACTGAATTTGTATCTTTTTTATAATTTCCAAATAACATCAATTTAGTTTTAGACAAATTTAATGATAATTTGTTAATATCAAACCATCTCTTTAACTTTATCATTTCTGTTCCTAAATCAGATAATAATTGTTGCAGATTTTCCCCTGAGCAAAACAGGTTTGTGTCATCTGCAAAGAGCACAGTTTTAACCATATCTGAGACTTTACATAAATCACTAATGTATAATATAAATCATTTTGGGCCCAACACAGAACCCTGTGGTAGCCCACAAATGATGTCCAGATATGAAGAACAATATTCCCCGAGTATGACAAACTGCTTTCAGTTTTGTAAGTAGCTTTTAATCCAACTCAGAGCAACTCCTCTGATCCCATACAGTTCCAACTTTTGAAATAATATATTGTGATCAGTTGTGTCAAAAGCCTTTCTTAAGTCATAAATAAACCTGCAACTATTACCCTTTGGTTCCACATGTTTATTGATCTCTTCTATGGAATCGAGCAATACCAGTGTCGTGGACCTTTTTGCTCTAAAACCATATTGACTTTCATCAAGCAAGTTGTCGATCTATAAATTTATCCAGTCTGCTGTTGTAAAGTTTTTCCAGTATCTTTGAAAATTGTGACAGTAGATCCACAGGCCTGTAGTTAGTAAAAAGATGCTTGCTGCCAGATTTGAATAAAGGTATCACTTTCGCCACTTTCATACTGTTAGGAACAATCCCAGTTTGAAATGATTTGTTAAAAATATATGATAATGGTTTTGCGATTTCAGTAATTATTCGCTTTACTAAGGACATATGTACCATATTATGATCCGTTGACTTTTTACTTTAACATGTACTAACTATGTTAATAATTTCCCTTTCATCTACTGGGCTGAGAAACATTGTGTGCAGATTTCTGGCGATTAATTGCTGATTTTCCCACGTACTGTGTGGGATTTCAGCTGCCAGATCTGGCCCAACATTAGCAAAAAATTTATTGAAACTTTTCACTACTTGGCTCATGTTATATTCATCTTTGTTGTCATAAGTATGTTGGATAGTTATTTGATTTGGGTTTATTTGCTATAATACTGTTCAATATTTTCCATGTTTCCTTTATGTTGTTTTTATTATCGTTTAGTATATTTCCAAAGTATGATTTTTTACAGTTCCGCATAATAGTTATTTTATTTTTATAGTCCTTATATTTAATCTCTGCCTCTCGATTTACTTTTAATGAATTCTCTGTATAGCCTATTTTTCTTTTTACATGCCTTTTGAAGACCTTTTGTTATCCATGGGTTAGCTTTATAGTTATTTTTATTATACTGTATAATTGGACAATTTTTGTTATATATATTGAGAAATATGTTTTCAAATTCAGAATATGCTAAATTTGCATCTTGCCTATTGTAAATGGGATTCCAGTCCTATAAAAGTAAATCATTTTTTAAGGCAGTGATAGCTTCTTCAGATTGCAGGTGCTTGCAATATTGTTTTTTCTCAGTACATTTTTATTAAACTTCAAATCAGTTACTATAAAAATTGGTAAATGGTCACTAATATCATTAATTAATAAGCCTCTTAGTTTTTTGGTATCTATCATTTGTAAATATATTATCAATGAGAGTAGCTGAATGTGAAGTGATTCTTGAAGGCCTAGTAATTTTTGGATATAGATTTAGACTGTGCATAGTGTTAATGAAACCCTCAGTTACTAATAGTGTTATTTCACAACACTATTTAGAATTCAGTTGGTCTGGTATTTCTGTGTAGGCTCTCAGTTGTCCAGGTGGTTTCCATAGTAGAGAAGCTTGAATCTTCGACTTGACTGGGTTGCTTGACGCGAGGATGTTTCACTTCAAATCGCAGAAGCTTCCTCAGCTAAAATTCTTGCTCTGGTAGTCTGACTTCTGTCTTGACTCTTGTAGAGAAGAATAAACAGAAGCCACAAAAGCTGGAGTTTTAAATCTAACCAGACCCCTCCTACCGAGAGGTAGACTGCTATAGGCTAGTGACTAAACAAAAGCTGTAATTAGCACCTATTGTGCTCTAGTTAGCACAATAGTTAGATGGCTCCCTTGACCTACTCTCCTGATGACGTGAATGACTCATTACCATGAACAAAAGACTGAAACTGCTTTGACCTGAGTACCCCATTGTAAACAGGGGACAAAGCGTGTCTCAGACCCCCTCCCCGGTTAAGGCTGGGTTTCAACTGTTTCACATAGAATGCCTCCTTGACCCCTCTCTCAAACCATTTCTTCTCTCTGGCTAAGATTTTAACTTCCTTGTCCTCAAATGTGTGGTTAGTGTTTTTAAGGGGGAGATGAACTGCAGACTGAGGTCCACTGGCGCCCTCTCTGTGGTGCTGGTATAGCCTTTTGTGGAAAGGTTGCTTAGTCTCACCTATGTAGTGTTTGTTACAGTTTTCCTGACATCTGATAGAATACACTACATTGGTCTGGTATTTGGTATTATTATGGGGTATTGATCTGGTGATGGTCTTTTTTTTTAATTAATTTTTTAAACTATTGCATCAGTTTTAAATGACTTACCATACAAGTGGCAAAAGACTTTTCATTGGCAGTATTTATCATGTCTTAAAGTGTATGGTTTACTAAAAGCAGACATGCAATTATTGATTTGTTTCATAAGACACACTTAGAATTTGATAAATGTAGAGTGAAAGCAAGGACAGCAGAATTAAAGTCACTTAATGCAGTCAGTCCATTTGTGGAAATGTATTACACAAGATCGTAAATAAATTTGAATGAATTAAGAGTTGACCCATATTTTGTTCCAGTATAAGAGTGAAATACCAGTGTTTTAAGCCAAGAAAAACTGACCAAAGTGCTCTCAAAATGTACCAAATTGCACCATTTTGTCAAAATTTCCCAGGGGCCATGCCCCTGGACTCCCCTAGGGGACGTTCATTGCTCAGTAGTCCACTCAGAAAATGTTCAGTCAAAAAATTTACATTTGCTTGCACCAGTGTCTAGTCTTAGCTGTCTGCACACTTTTTTTTCCTTTTTCTTTTTTTTTTTTTTACCTTAAATCCTATTACTTGATTGCAGAAGGGTTTCTTTAAAAAGGTAGATGGTGAACAGCTTATGATTTGGCTGTAAAATAAAAAAATAAATATTTTTGCATTAATCCCTGCCTGGTACCATAGTGAGGTTGTGCAAAAGTACCAAAAACTTTATATCTTGTGTGTTTGTGCACTGCAGAAATCACAGATGATGAAAAACGATTGGAGTCTCTCCATGAGGCTTTGAAGCTGCTGCCTCCAGCTCACTGTGAGACACTACGATACCTCATGGCTCATCTTAAGAGGTCTGAACATACAAATAACCTCGTCACACTGGCTTTTCTTTTACCTGTCATAGTTACTGAACTGATGTGGTTACACCATTCCTAAAGCAACATTATCTTGCCAAAGCCTTTACCACCAGATAGCAAGTTGATTATCCCCCACGGCACATACACCTAATGCTATTTTTGAATTGATCTCCATGTTAGCATACAGGAGGTTTTTAAGCACCCTAAGGGCGCTAGCTATTGTTGCCGACTTCTCACTCCATTCCTAAATGAGATTTGTCAAGATATGACAAACCATTGGTTCTAGGCTCCAGAGTTCAGTCTTCCAGTTTCTAAAAGCTATGATTACCAAGCCTGCAAAAATGGTTTATGTTGCCAGATGAGGCATTTTTTAATTTAAATAATTTGACACTTTTGGCTTTTACTCCAGGGTGACCCAGTATGAGAAGGAAAACCTCATGACAAGTGAGAACCTGGGTATTGTCTTCGGCCCCACACTGATGAGGGCCCCGGAGCTGGATGCCATGACAGCACTCAGTGACATCCGGTACCAGAGACTGGTGGTGGAAATGCTAATCACCAACGAAGATGTCTTGTTTTGAGTTTGGGGGCAGACACGTCTACACAAAAAATGACTCATGATGAGACATTCTGACATGTTTGTGAAAAACATACAGACGGAAAGAAAATGGCCTGCTGCATCTTCACCCGATGACAGATTCATCTTCTACTGCAAAATACAGAAAGAAATACAAGCTATATTATTTTGTAAATTGTTGATGAACGGGACAATGAAGGAAACCACGACAATGAAGGAAACCACAGCAATGAAGGAAGGAATACAAAGTTAGTGAACACTTGAAGCTTTGTGGCATTGAGTGAGTGAATAGTGAATGAGTGGACACAGAATTTCCTTGCTGATTGGTAGTAAATTTATTCTGTAAATATTAGCAAAATAATTTAAAAAAAAACATACGGTGCATCCAGAAAGTATTCACAGCACTTCACTTTTCCCACATTATTTTATGTTGCAGCCTTACTACAAAATGGATCATATTGTTCCCCCCCACCCTCAAA
Source organism: Thalassophryne amazonica (assembly GCF_902500255.1). Taxonomy (NCBI): domain Eukaryota; kingdom Metazoa; phylum Chordata; class Actinopteri; order Batrachoidiformes; family Batrachoididae; genus Thalassophryne; species Thalassophryne amazonica. The sequence goes on along the minus strand of NC_047103.1, from coordinate 125,103,353 downwards.
ATTCTACACACAATACCCCATAATGACAATGTGAAAAAAAGGTTGTTTTTTTTTTGTTTTGTTTTTTAGACTTTTGGAAATTTATTAAAAATAATAATAAAAAACGTGTACATAAGTATTCACAGCCTTTGCTGTGAAGCTCAAAATTGAGATCAGGTGCATCCTGTTTCTGCTGATCATGCTTGAGATGTTTCTACAGCTTAATTGAGTCCACCTGGGGTAAATCCAGTTGACCACATCGGTCAACATACAAGGTCCCACAGTGTCAGAGCACAAACCAAGCATGAAGTTAAAGGAATTGTCTGTAGACCTCCGAAACAGGATTGTCTCGAGAGACAAATTCTTGGGAAGGGTACAGAAACATTTCTGCTGCTGGAGCGACACGGTGGATTAGTGGTTAGCACTGGTGCCTCACAGCAAGAAGGTCGTGGAACAATTCCCAGCCTTTCTGTGTGGAGTTTGCATGTTCTCCCCGTGTTTGTGTGGGTTTCCTCTGGGCACTCCGGTTTCCTCCCACAATCAAAAACATGCGTATTTATGTTCTGCCCCTGACCAAGACAGCATCTACATCTGGAGTTGGTCCCCGGGTGGCGGACTGTGGCCCACTGCTCCTATTGGTTGGATTGAGTCTAACTGTAATTAGGGTGGGTTAAATGCAGAGGACAAATTTTGTTGTATGTATATATGTACAATGACAATAAAGTTTCTATTCTATTCTTGAAGGCCCCAATGAGCACAGTGGCGTTCATCACCCCTAAATGAAAGAAGTTCAGATCCACCAGGACTCTTCCTAGAGCTGGCCACCCATCTGAACTGAGCGATCGGGGAGAAGGGCCTTAGTCAGGGAGGTGACCATTCCAACAGTGAAGCATGGTGGTGGCAGCATCATGCTGTGGGGATGTTTTTCAGCATCAGGAACTGGGAGACTAGTCAGGAATGAGGGAAAGATAAATGCAGCACTGTACAGAGACATCCTGGATGAAAACTTGTTCCAGAGCGCTCTTGACCTCAGATTGTTGCGACGGTCCATCTTTCAGGAGGACAATGACCCTAAACACACAGCCAAGATGACAAAGGAGTGGCTTCAGGTCAATTCTGTGAATGTCCTTGAGTGGCCCAGCCAGAGCCCAGACCTCAAGCCAATTGAACGTGTCTGGAGGGATCTAAAAATGGCTGTGCACCAACGATCAACACCCAACCTGAGTGAGCTTGAGAGGTCCTGCAAAGAGGAATGGACAAAACTGCCCAAAGATAGGTGCACCAAGGTGCATCAACAAAGGGTTTTTTTAATATTTCAACAAATGGCAAACAGTAAATGAAAAAAAAGACGAGGCCACAATAAAATTCACAGGATCACCATTAAAGATAGAAAGGTTTTTCAACAAAGTATTGAGCAAAGGATGTGAATACTTATGTATATGTGATTTCTTAGTTGTTGTTTTTTAAATAAATTTACAAAAATTAAAAAACAAACTTTTTCATGTTGTCATTATGGGGTGTTGTGAGTAGAATTTTGAGGGGAAAATGTGAATTTATTAAAGCTACAACATAAAATGTCAAAAATGTGAAGTGCTGTGAATACTTTCTGGATGCACTGTACGAGCCAAAATTCATGATCTGCCACACAATACACTTTGTCTAAAAACATTTAAATTGAATTTCCCCACTCCACACATTTACTGTTACCAAACAATCCATTTGTTGTTAACAGCCTGTTCTTTCTTTCTCTAAAAGTTTTTATTCAACCTAGTGCTTAATATACACGGGTTTATTAACTAAATTTGATTTTCCTTTGGTCAAACGTTTACCTACATTTTGTCATTATCTGGTGTTAATGCCAGTGAATTGCTTAATTTAAATCAAACATTTAGGGGTCAGGAGTTGGACTACCATTTTACTCTGCCACTCATGAAGAAGACCTGGTCCATCAATAGATGGACTGGGGCTGCGTCTGATGTCCTGCGGATGCTGTACTGGAAGAAGAAAGACCTGAGCAAGAATTCATAAGTTTCAATTTACCACTTAACTTTCTCACTTGTGGTCATGAATTTTGGGTAATTACTGAAAGAACAAGGTCGTGGATAAAGGGGTTGGAATGAGATTCCTCCATCAGGAGGAATCTCATTCCGGAGTGGTAGAGAAATCCACTGTTCCCGAGGTCATGGACTTGTAACTTTTAACCTATGTCTAGTTGACATTTTCCCCTGCTAGACTGTAAAATCTTGGTCTAGTGATTAAGTGTTCAACAAGGCCGACAATTTTTTCAATGTTGTGCCTTAAATAACTGAACCGCTGTTCGTAAATTACAGTGACCCGTGCTGTGCCCCTCAGACACACCGCTGACGTCATGAATGAAGCTCAGTCAACAGGAGAATTGTGTAAAAGTATGCGGTGTCCACACGCCACTTTTATCTTAAATAGAATGTCTTTAACAGGAGCAGCACAGAGGAAGTGCAGCAGAGCAGAGCTGGTCCAAATACTCAGCAAGAGTTACCATAGCAACACTGCATGCCCATATATGGCAGACATAAGTTAACTTAGATCAAAATCTGAATGTGATGTGAAACTTTAACGTAATTTTCTTCAACAGTCATAAAATTTTGATCATACTAGTCTGAGAAGCAATAAATATAATTGTTGCCCCCAAAAACTCACAGATATTATAGAGCTTACACAGCTGTCTGGGCTGCATAAGACAAGCACAAGGCCAGAATTACAGAGCAAAGTATAAGGTGCACAGTATAGTCACATGAAAGCAGATGATCGATCATGTAAGCAAATGTGTATTACTTTACATCCATCCATCCATCCATTTTCTTCCGCTTTATCCGGAGTCGGGTCGCGGGGGCAGCAGCTGAAGCAAAGCCGCCCAGACCTCCCGAACCACACACACCTCCTCCAGCTCCTCCGGGGGAACCCCAAGGCGTTCCCAAGCCAGCCGAGAGATGTAGTCCCTCCAGCGTGTCCTGGGTCTTCCCCGGGGCCTCCTCCCAGTGGGACGTGCCCGGAACACCTCTCCAGCGAGGCGTCCAGGGGGCATCCGGAAAAGATGCCCGAGCCACCTCAACTGACTCCTTTCGACGTGGAGGAGCAGCGGCTCGACTCCGAGCTCCTCCCGAGTGACCGAGCTCCTCACCCTATCTCTAAGGGAGCGCCCAGCCACCCTGCGGAGGAAACTCATCTCGGCCGCTTGTACTCGCGATCTCATTCTTTCGGTCATGAGCCAAATCTCATGACCATAGGTGAGGATCGGAACGTAGATCAAGCGGTAAATCGAGAGCTTTGCCCCCCCTACTCAGCTCTCTCTTCACCACGACGGTCCGATACAGCGACCGCATCACTGCAGATGCTGCACCGATCCGTCTATCGATCTCACGCTCCATCCATCCCTCACTCGTGAACAAGACCCCGAGATACTTAAACTCCTCCACTTGAGGCAAGGACACTCCACCGACCTGAAGAGGGCAAAGCACCTTTTTCCGTTCGAGAACCATGGCCTCGGATTTGGAGGTGCTGATCTTCATCCCGGACGCTTCACACTCGGCTGCAAACCGCCCCAGTGCACGCTGAAGGTCCTGATTTGACGAAGCCAACAGAACCACATTGTCCGCAAACAGCAGAGACGAGATTCTGTGGTTCCCAAACCAGACCCCCTCTACACCCTGGCTGCGCCTAGAAATTCTGTCCATAAAAATAATGAACAGAACCGGTGACAAAGGGCAGCCCTGGCAGAGGCCAACGTGCACTGGAAACAGGTTTGACTTACTACCGGCAATGCGAACCAAGCTCCTGCTGTGGTTGTACAGGGACCGGATAGCCCTTAGCAAAGGACCCCGGACCCCGTACTCCCGGACCACTCCCTACAGGGTGCACCGAGGGACACGGTCGAATGCCCTCTCCAGATCCACAAAACACGTGGACTGGTTGGGCAAACTCCCATGAACCCCTCGAGCGACCGCACGGGCTGTGGCATGCTTGGCCTGCCAGTACCCGTCAGCTGCCTCTCGGGTCCCACCTACCAACAAAGATAAGTAGGACTCCTTCTTCAGCTTGATGGCATCCCTTACTTCCAGTGTCCACCACCGGGTTCGGGGATTGCCGCCGCGACAGGCACCAGAGACCTTGCGACCACAGCTACGAGCAACCGCATCGACAATGGAGGTGGAGAACATGGTCCACTCGGACTTCATGTCTCCAACCTCCCCCGGGATCTGGGAGAAGCTCTCCTGGAGGTGGGAGTTGAAGACCTCACTGACAGAGGGTTCCGCCAGTCGTTCCCAGCAGACCCTCACGATACGTTTGGGCCTGCCAGGTCTTACCGGCTTCCTACCCTCCCAGCGGATCCAGCTCACACCACCAGGTGGTGATCAGTCGACAGCTCTGCCCCTCTCTTCACTCGACCTCTGGCTCAGGGTGTCCTGGTGCCACATGCACTTATGGACACCCTTGTGCTCGAACATGGTGTTCGTGATGGACAAACTGTGACTAGCACAGAAGTCCAACAACTGAACACCACTCGGGTTCAGATCGGGGAGGCCGTGCTTCCCGATAACCCCCCTCCAGGTCTCACTGTCGCCGCCCACGTGGGCGTTGAAATCCCCCAGGAGAACAATGGAGTCCCCAGTCAGAGCGCTATCTAGTACCCCTCCCAGGGACTCCAGGAAGGTCGGGTACTCTGCACTGCTGCTCGGCCCGTAGGCCGAGACAACGGGGAGAGACCTGTCCCCGACCCAAAGGCGTAGGGACGCGACCCTCTCGTTCACTGGAGTGAACTCCAGCACTTGGCGACTGAGCTGGGGAGCAATAAGCAATGCGACCCTAGCTCTCCGCCTCTCCCCATGGGCGACGCCAGAAAAATGAAGCGTCCAGCCCCTCTCCAGGAGTTGGGTACCAGAGCCCAAGCTGTGTGTGGAGGTGAGCCCGACTATCTCTAGTCTGTATCTCTCAACCTCCCGCACAAGCTCGGGCTCCTTCCCCCCTAGTGAGGTGACATTCCACGTCCCAACAGCCAGGGGCTGTGAGCATGGACCGTGCCGCCGGGCCACCCGCCCTCGACCGCCACCCAATCCTCTCTGCACCCGACCCCCATGGCCCCCTCTGCAGGTGGTGAACCCACAGGAGGGCGGGCCCACGTCACTCTTTCGGGCTGAGCCCGGCCAGGCCCCATGGGCTAAGGCCCAACCACCAGGCGCTTGCGCGCGAGCCCCAACCCCAGGCCTGGCTCCAGGGTGGGACCCCGGCTCCGCCATACCGGGCGCCATCACGGTCCTTGATCTTTTACTGGTCATGGAGGTTCTGAACTGCCCTTAGTCTGACCCGTCACCTAGGACCTGTTTGCCTTGGGAGACCCTACAGGGAGCACAAAGCCCCCGACAACATAGCTCCTAGGATCATCCGGGTACGCAAACCCCCCCACCACGATAAGGTGGCAGCTAGAGGGGGAGTTTACATACATTACATACTTACATACAGTACTTTACATACATTCAACACAAAATGAAAATGTTCTATCATGCTATAGATTTACAAATACAATATTGATTGAATAGATGTGCATCATGTGATGATTAATGCTACACTGAGGCTCTCCATCGGAGGCTCTGAGCTTCCAAATACCTGGGGCCACTACCTTGGACCAGGAGGACCAGTAAAAAAATTGTTGCTACTGATACTGATCAGTAGGCTCAAAAAATATTTCTCTAACCCTGGTATCTAGGTTTACACTTGGGACGGGGTGAGAAGCACAAATATCTGAGAGGGACTCCGAGGAGTGCTGCTGCTTCTTCGCATTGAAAGAAGCCAGGAGGCATATTTTGGGCAGTATCAGGCATATATTGGGCATGCCTCCTGGGAGGTCTTCGAAGACATCCCAGGAGGCATGCCCAACTGAGATTAGGCCCTGGAGAAGACCCAGGGCATATTGGAGGGATTATATTTTCCAGTTTGCGTTGTAATGTCACAAGATCCCCAAGAAGGGTAAGAGGACTTGGTTGAGGATTTGGAAGCTACTACCATGACCTGGAACCGGATAACTGGCAGAAAATGAATGAATGAGATGGGCTACTAGGTTTGATTCCCAATCACACTGAATGTCTGTGTCCTTGCAGAAGACACTTCCTCTGTGTTGTCTCAGTCCTCCTAGCTGTAAATGGCTATTGGCCTTTGTTGGGGAAGTAACTTGTGGCAGACTCGTGCCCATTCAGGGGCAGTCATAGACTTTTCCGTTTCTTTAGACCGTTTTCTGACTTGAGACCGTTTCATGCTGTGGAATCTAGACATAGTAACGTCACCATTGGGCATCAGACCCTATATCAGACTTTCTTCTACTACTTTTTTCCATGTGTTGCTCACAGTGCTTTGTTGGAATCTTCTCACATTCCTCCTGACAGGATTGGAGTCAGTCAGACAGCCTTGTAGCCATTCTTACCCAGATGCCTGTTTTCATTCCAGTCTGCAAATTTTCTATGGGTTTCAGGTCAGGGCTTTGGAATGGCCACTCCAGCATCTTCTGTGAGCCATTGTGTCACAGCTTTGGAGGTCTGCTCCTGATCGTTGTCCTGCTGGAAGAACCCCCTGTGACCAGGCTGTAGCTTGTTGGCTTATGTCTTTAGATGTTGTTTCAGATTCCATTCTTATGCTGCGTTCACATGTTGGCAGTGGTGGTTAGAGCAGAAATCCTGTCATCTGCAGCAGCAGGCTGTAGGTGACAACGTGAGGCACTGTCAGTTTTCAGTGATGACACGGACAATAATTTACTTTCTTGAAAGGTAGAAGAGTTTTAGTATTTTTGCACAGCTCTATGTTAAACAAAGAAGCTCTGATGGCAGCTTAAAAACATGGAGAGGTAGTATCAGGTTTAAAGGAGTCACCTTTATGTATGTAAACCTTTGACCACTGAAAATATGAGGGAACGAAAACTGAAATCTATTTTAGCTGTTATTTTAAACCAGCATATATTCTAATGAAGTTGACATTCTGCTGGATTTAACATGTGTTGTTTGGTAATATGAAATCTGGGGAATTCAGTAAAATTTAGTTTTTTTTTTAGCCAAGATACATGTAAAGTTATGATGAATTGTGATATCTGTTAAAAATATAAAAAATCTTCAGCTCTTGAAGTAAATATTAAAACACAGACATTGCAGTGACATCTCTGTGAATGGTGACAGTGGAACAGTGTTAACGAAATGTTAAGTGGAACTCCAGAATTTTTCACCCTAAGCCTTTTGTTTTGGGTCCAGTTTTTAATATTTAACACTGGTAGTGTCAAAGTAATTAATGATGTAATATTGCAGGAAACACAAGACATGAGTAGGGAATATTTAATACAATAACAAGCAGGTATGCGCTAAGCAGGAAGTGCAGAAAAAGAGTCAGGAAGGCAGTGTCAAAATAAAACAAAAGAACATAAGAGAGCTATCAGAAACTCAACAGTCATTACCACCAGTGGGCTAAACACTATAGGATAGGGACATACAGCAGTGTTCAGAATATTAGTAGTGCTGTGTGACTAAAAAGATTAATCCAGGTTTTGAGTATTTCTTATTGTTACATGAGAAACAAGGTACCAGTAGATTCTCACAAATCCAAGACCAAGCATTCATGATATGCACACTCTTAAGGCTATGAAATTGGGCTTTTAGTAAAAAAAAAAAAAGTAGAAAAGGGGGTGTTCACAATAATAGTAGCATCTGCTGTTGACGCTACAAACTCAAAACTATTATGTTCAAACTGCTTTTTTAGCAATCCTGTGTTATACAACTAAATACTTGTTTAGTGATTCACAGGATTGCTAAAAAAAGCAGTTTGAACATAATAGTTTTGAGTTTGTAGCGTCAACAGCAGATGCTACTATTATTGTGAACACCCCCTTTTGTACTAGCCCAGTTTCATAGCCTTAAGAGTGTGCATATCATGAATGCTTGGTCTTGTTGGATTTGTGAGAATCTACTGGTACCTTGTTTCCCATGTAACAATAAGAAATATACTCAAAACCTGGATTAATCTTTTTAGTCACATAGCACTACTATTATTCTGAACACTACTGTAAGTAATGGGCCCCTTTGGTATAATACCTGTAAATAATCAGTTTTATTGCCAGTTTTCCTCAGACAAGTCAGTGGATGGATACATGAACATTTCCAGGTCACTGAATACTTCTTGGACTTGATTTACATCAATTATGAAGAAATACAAACAGTCTGGCACTCTGTGGTAAATCTGTGTGGAGTAGACACTTCTCAAAAACTTGACTGTGAAAGAAGGAGAAGAGTGAGGTTAGCCACCAAGACACCCAGAAGTTGTTACAGGCTTCTGTGGCTGTGATTAGAGAAATTGTGCACAGTGCATATTTTGCATTTTGTATCACCAGTTATACAGCTTCATGATGAAGTGGTACAGAGAAATATTTTATTACACCAAAACATCAAATCTAGGCTTGCATCTCAGATGTACCTTCTGGGAAATTGTAGCTGAACTTTCAGGTTGTCTTTAAGAAAATCCTCCTCTGTGCCACTTCATCCTGTAGCTGTATAACTGGAGATACAAAATGTGCACTAGGTACATTTTCTCTAATCACAGCCACATAAGCCTATAACTTCTTCTGGGTGTCTTGGTGGCTAACCTCACTCTTCTCCTTCTTTCATAGTCACTCAGTTTTTGAGAACTGTCTACTCCACACAGATTTACCAGAGAGTGCCATACTGTTTGTATTTCTTCATAATTGATGTAAAGTAAGTCCAAGAAATATTGGAAATGTTCATGTATTCATTTATGGATGTAAACATGCCCATGTGTACCTGCACAGGGTTCCTCTACATCAGGGGTGGGCAATTAATTTTTACAAGGGGCCACATAGGGAACCTGAATTATGTCCGAGGGCCACACCATCGATAACTCGGCTGTCTCCCATTACAGATTTTTTTACCAAAAATTGCCTATTTAATAGCTTTTATAGGTAATTTTTATTATTGTAATAATATGTAAATATTTAAATATACCTAAATAAACCTCTGATTTGCAACACACAAGCTTGACATTTTTAATATATGTAATAATAATCACAGACCTCATGAGGGCCGGACAGAGACATGCAAAGGGCTGCATGTGGCCCCCGGGCCGCAGTTTGCCCAGGTCTGCTCTACATGCTACCAGGCACTTCTAATGACATTTTCATCTATTTAGTGGTAACAAGAAGCAGTTTACTTTGAGGTTTTTAGCTTGTCCCATAGGCTGCATAGGGTTGAGTCTGTGATGGTGTCAGCATTCTGACTTGATCCTGGACTGATGATCATCAATTTTGTCACAAGTGAAAAATTGAATCCAAAAGCATCAACAAATGAAAACCAAGTAGAAAAATCTTGGAGTTCCTCTTTAATGGTTCCATTACAACAGTACGTTTTATTTTGGGGAAACACTGCATATCCGTCCTCATGTTATGAAGTTATTCATAAATTGATGCCATGTTTGTTTTTTCCTGCTGTACTTTTTTACTAAAGGCGTTTACAGTCTACAGGTGTTTAGTTTGTGCTGTTATTTCATGTGTAGTATGATTTAGCTATCAGTGGAAAAGGTGATCTGTGATTTTTTTTTTTTTTTTCTTCAGGCCAGTTTCAGTTTTTTAAGTGTATTTATTTGTAATATTTCATTTGTGAGAACAAACCAGATCAAACACCGTGTAGTACAGCACTCAGCATAGCTACAGATCAAGGTCTGTTTCTTCTAAAGTTGGGCTGAAGACTGTCCTGTGGACATCCTGAAGTGCATGTGTCCTATATTCATGCACCGTCAATCATGTTTTCATGCCATAAATTAATGAATGAATGCCACTTTTGGTGTGAGTAACTTATCTTTCATGAACCTTTACAGTTTTCATCATTTTTCTCCATCATTCTTGATGTGTAAAGACTTTTGCTATTTAAATGTTGGGAAAAATTTGCAGTGCAAACAAGGTGGATGGACAGCCAAAAGATAATGAGTCAGCATCACTTTGCATTTATCACTAATTGCAGTAAATATATATATATATCTATATATGGAGAATGTTGGTTTGTAATTTCACCTGCCTGAGTGTAAGATAACATTACTTTTTCAGAAAAGAAATTCTGCCTTCTTGACTTCTTAATGTGCAACTGTAGACAGCTGAATGAATGGAAAAAAACAAAATCATAATACACTCTTTTATGCCTCTGGATGGAACCCAAGTGACTTGGACCTATTATATTTTTGTTTCTTTCTTCCCCACCCCTTTGCCTTTCTAGTTCCCTTACCTTAATTTTTTTTCTTCTTCTTTGTAATTATTCAGCCAGTAGTTGAAATTGATGGGCCTGTCAATTAAAGTGTTCCCTTTATTCTTTTTAAAAATCTGTCTGACTTGGTCTGATGTTTCTGCACCTGCTTTGTATCCACATAGAAAACTTAACCTTTTTGGGAACCATACTGAAATAAAACTCCCAATTCAGTGACTTGGAAAGTCTGGAAAACTCTTTGGCCACCAGGACCCTGGAATTAGCAACAAGCCTTCACAAGCAGCCAGTTCCGCCCCATCTGTATTTATTTTATGGCCATTTTTGCAGTAAAAGATGCCAACATGGCCCAAAATGAGAGGTTTGCTAGTCCTCATTTGTATCTACCAAAACCCCAAATTTCAGAGCTAAATATGCAGTAGTTTTTTTTAATGGAATTAAAGAAAGCTTGCCAGTTCACTAACTCCATTAATCCTATACTCACCTGCTAATAATTATTGTATGGCCTTGCCTTACAATATAAAGCGCCTTGGGGCAACTGTTTGTTGTGATTCGGTGCTATATAAATAAAATTGATTTGATTTTGATTTAATCACAGGGAAAATTTCCATTCTGACAACATAGTGCATTTAGGGGCTGTGGTGGACTAAAAGGGGTGAACCTGCCAACCATGATCGGATCTATTTCAATGCCACATTGTATGGTAGAACAATGCAGATTGATTATCTTAGCAATGCAAAGATCTTGCACTGTGAGGACATAAAAAGAGATGGATGGCTCCAGTGGTTTGGTGTTAAAACCCCATTTGGGCCACAAAGATAGTCAACAAAACATGTCTAGATTTTATTATTTTTAGCATCTTTTTAAAATCTGCATATAGCGCTGTTTTGCAGGCATCAGTATGTCTTTCAGATGCGTCTTAATGTGCTTACATGCCAGGCATTAAACAGTGGAAAACTCCATTTACACAGACACTTGTTTAAATCAAATCAAATCAATTTTATTTATACAGCGCCAAATCACAACAAACAGTCGCCCCAAGGCGCTTCACATTACAAGGCAAGGCCATACAATAATTACGGAAAAACCCCAATGGTCAAAACGACCCCCTGTGAGCAAGCACTTGGCAACAGTGGGAAGGAAAAACTCCCTTTTAACAGGAAGAAACCTCCAGCAGAACCAGGCTCAGGGAGGGGCAGTCTTCTGCTGGGACTGGTTGGGGCTGAGGAAGAGAACCAGGAAAAAGACATGCTGTGGAGGGGAGCAGAGATCAATCACTAATGATTAAATGCAGAGTGGTGCATACAGAGCAAAAAGAGGTGAATAAAAAGAAACACTCGGTGCATCATGGGAAACCCCCAGCAGTCTAAGTCTATAGCAGCATAACTAAGGGATGGTTCAGGGTCACCTGATCCAGCCCTAACTATAAGCTTTAGCAAAAAATATAAGGATTCCTAATACAGCTCGAATTTACCCGACTATAGTTTGAATTTCCATTTGTGTTCTAGTGTGATGGGGAGGTGTGTGCAGGCACGGTCGAGACATTCAGCCAGGATTGGACGTGCTTGAAAGATTTGAGCTGCTTTGAATTTGAGCAAGATTCAAGCTGCTTTAAATTGCGGACGAATTACCGTACGAATATTACATCTGCAGTCAGATTGTGGTACAGCTGCACTTCGACCGCCGTTAGATTGTTTTCCAACACAAGTGCAACACGAGTAGAAAGTGCATGTGCTCTGGCTGCACGAATGTGCTGACTGCTGTGAGAATCTTGTATGCAGCTTGAATTTGCTGAGTGTGGTTCGAATCATTCGTACAGCATTCAGGCTCTTCAATGAAGTCCAAGACAAATTGTTCATGTATCCATCTCCTGATTTGTCTGAAGACGTAAAAATGAGTTTATATGTGTCATAGTAAAGGGGAAATTTACTTATTCACACGTCATTTTGGCTTTTAGATTTTTACTTCTTTAATTCATGATGTTGAGATTACTTTTTACTGCAAGTTCAAATGGCATAATTTTAGACATTTGAATATAAAACACGTTAGGTGATGGTCTAGTGCAGGGGTGCCCAAGTTCGGTCCTCGAGATCTACCTTCCTGACACTCTTAGTTTCCCTGTTCCAACACACCTGAATCCAATGTAAGACTCGTTAAAAGCCCACTAACGAGTCTTTCATTGGATTCAGGTGTGTTGGAACAGGGAAACTAAGTGTCAGGAAGGTAGATCTCGAGGACTGAACTTGGGCACCCCTGGTCTAGTGGATAAGGCGCTGGGCTTGAGACCAGAGGATCCTCGGTTCAAATCCCACACCGACCAGAAAATCACTAAGGGCTCTTGGGTAAGGTCCTTAATCCCCTAGTTGCTCCAGGTGTGTCGTGGGCACCTTGCATGGCAGCAGCCTGACATCAGGGTGAATGTGAAGCATTTAATGTGTAAAGCGCATTGAGCGTCTGATGCAGATGGATAAGCATGATATAAATGCAGTCCATTGATTAAAATCCTGAATTTTTGTTTTTTGTTGTCCTAAACAATTTCAAACATGTAAATGCTCAATAGTAGTGCAGAGTAGCTAAAACTGCCACAGCAATTGTTCATTTTGTCATAAAAGCACCCAATTTGGCACACGTATTCTAACTCGTGTTTATTTTCAGATTATGAGGTATCCTGGAGCTGACCTCTAATGACCTACAGTGAATAACTACACAGGGGTCAAAATTGAAAAATGTTCTAATCATATTGAAAGGTATATCATTATTTGTCTGATCATAAAGACTCCAAAAAGGTTAAGTTTAGATGGGCTGACAGAATGTTATGAATTTATGGGGGGAAAACAAAAAACAGCAAAAAGGATGACAAACGTCAATTTCAATATGTACAGGGATCAAAAGTTAAAGTTGCTCCAATTTTGGTAAAAAGTGATGCAAATTATTGGTTGAGCAATTTGCACATAGACATTGTTTGACCTTTACTTTGGAGACCAAGCATTCAACAGTCAAAACTATCCCATTTATTAAAGCTCATCTGTATGTTCAGACAAATAACATGGTATACTTTTTCAATATGATTGAAACATTTCTGTGTAATTCTTCATTGACCCCTGTAGGTCATTAAAAGTGAGCTCCAAGATGTCTCCACAGCCAAAAAAAAATTTCTAATGTGTGTGCCAAATTTGGTGTTTTTATGACAAAATGAATAGGTTAGCCTATGCTGTTCCACTACAAGGGGTTCACAAACTTTCAAACAGCACTGTATATGGACCCAACTCCAGTGCGTATGTCACAGTATTTAAAAATTACAACAATTTGTCATTTTACACAAAACAATGCTTTAAAAAGAAAAACTGAAAAAACAGCAGCCAAGACAACCTAAGAGTTTATTCATCTATTTGTCAGAGTTATTCAACAAAACATGTTTTCTGAAGTGAAAACGATTTAATTTACAACATGAAGGACAGCGATAAGTTAATAATGAAGCACTGCACCCAGACTGTGCGTCTGTTCGACAGCAATTATTCCATGTGTTTCATTTGGTGTTCAGCAGATGGATGGTTCGTCGACAGCGCCTTCTGTGGCGGCTCGGACACATTTAGCCATGGTCTGTGATGCCCTGCTGATAGAGTCTGAACACAGAATGAAGAAAAACATTCAAATGTCAAAACAATCCACGTGCACACATACATACTGCATATACAGTGTGCATTTACAGAGTTTAAACCTGCCACATTGTGTTCAATTGTTTTTTTGGATTAACAAGGATTCAGTATTCCAAAAGGAAAATAAATACAGCTAAACCTGCCAGCACATAAACACGGGGTCCAAGCCTCACCTGGAGCCAGGCCGGGGCTACACAACTGGGGCTGATACAACTCAGACGACATGACCAAGACCTGCAGGCCCACCCACAGTGTGACCAAAGAACAAACTTCTGCTGTAATTTTGGGCAGGGGTCGTGCTTGTTTTCAGCGTGGAAGGTTCCTGGTCCATTCTCCATATAATGTGGAGTTGTGTCAGGAAACGCATGTGACATAAAAGCTGCGCCAATCAACATGCAGATCCACCTTGGATCTACAGTGGAGACCCCGAGTGAAAACAACGGAGAAGCTGAAGGGACTGACTTACTGTGATGAACCTTTGAACTGAAGGTTAACAATCTGCAGACTGTAACTCTGTATCTGTCAAAATCTACAATATTAAATTTCACCTAAAATCCGCTGTTCATCCTAACAGATCTGAAACTGACACTCCAGCAAAACATGAAAAGTCATGTTAATATTCATATCTCTCGAAGTGTAGATCAAATCAGACCAAAACTGACAGAGACACACTATAAGGGTCAGTGGAGATTCTTTTTTTTTTTTGTAAAAAAACAACAAAAAAACAAAACTAAACAAAACAAAAAAAAACAAACAAACAAAAAAATCATTATTGTAGACTCAACATTCAACTGATCTGTATAAGTACTAATAATGATAATATTTTGTATATATATATATATATATATATATATATACACTCAACAAAAATATAAACGCAACACTTTTGGTTTTGCTCCCATTTTGTTTGAGATGAACTCAAAGATCTAAAACTTTTTCCACATACACAATATCACCATTTCCCTCAAATATTGTTCACAAACCAGTCTAAATCTGTGATAGTGAGCACTTCTCCTTTGCTGAGATAATCCATCCCACCTCACAGGTGTGCCATATCAAGATGCTGATTACACACCATGATTAGTGCACAGGTGTGCCTTAGACTGCCCACAATAAAAGGCCACTCTGAAAGGTGCAGTTTTGTTTTATTGGGGGAGATACCAGTCAGTATCTGGTGTGACCACCATTTGCCTCATGCAGTGCAACACATCTCCTTCGCATAGAGTTGATCAGGTTGTCAATTGTGGCCTGTGGAATTTTGGTCCACTCCTCTTCAATGGCTGTGCGAAGTTGCTGGATATTGACAGGAACTGGTACACGCTGTCGTATACGCCGCTCCAGAGCATCCCAAACATGCTCAATGGGTGACATGTCCGGTGAGTATGCCGGCCATGCAAGAACTGGGACATTTTCAGCTTCCAAGAATTGTGTACAGATCCTTGCAACATGGGGCCGTGCATTATCCTGCTGCAACATGAGGTGATGTTCTTGGATGTATGGCACAACAATGGGCCTCAGGATCTCGTCACGGTATCTCTGTACATTCAAAATGCCATCAATAAAATGCACCTGTGTTCTTCATCCATAACAGACACCTGTCCATACCATAACCCCACCGCCACCATGGGCCACTCGATCCACAACATTGACATCAGAAAACCGCTCACCCACACAACGCCACACATGCTGTCTGCCATCTGCCCTGAACAGTGTGAACTGGGATTCATCCGTGAAGAGAACACCTCTCCAATGTGCCAAATGCCAGCGAATGTGAGCATTTGCCCACTCAAGTCGGTTACGACGACGAACTGGAGTCAGGTCGAGACCCCGATGAGGATGACGAGCATGCAGATGAGCTTCCCTGAGACGGTTTCTGACAGTTTGTGCAGAAATTCTTTGGTTATGCAAACCGATTGTTTCAGCAGCTGCGGTTGTGAGGCTGGTTGGATGTACTGCCAAATTCTCTGAAATGCCTTTGGAGACGGCTTATGGTAGAGAAATGAACATTCAATACACGAGCAACAGCTCTGGTTGACATTCCTGCTGTCAGCATGCCAACTGCACGCTCCCTCAAATCTTGCGACATCTGTGGCATTGTGCTGT
>NC_047103.1:125077350-125084850 GCF_902500255.1 Thalassophryne amazonica | reverse complement strand
GAGACTTTTAAGCCGTGTTCGTTTAACACCGTTAAATGAGGCTCTTAACAATTTAGCGGCTGAACGAGAATCGGAAGAAATTAACCCCTACATCATTTCTGCGATTAACGCTATAAATTCGACGGTCCAGTCTGATACTGAAGAGCCCCCTGACCCCCCGCACACCTCACCTCCAGACGAGTCCGGTCCCGCGGCGTTGAACCAGGTACGTCTGACTCCGTTAAATAACGCCGTAAACCTCCTCGCGTGTGAAGTTAATCCTCACGTCCAATCCGCGGTGGATGAATTAAATCAAACGCCTAACGACGCTCGCGCTTTTTCACCTTTAAGAAGTCCCTCCCCGCGCAATGCGCGCGGAGAAGAGATTTTAAACAGAGCTCGTTTAACCCC
Organism: Thalassophryne amazonica; assembly: GCF_902500255.1. Taxonomy (NCBI): domain Eukaryota; kingdom Metazoa; phylum Chordata; class Actinopteri; order Batrachoidiformes; family Batrachoididae; genus Thalassophryne; species Thalassophryne amazonica. Next base: position 125,084,460 of record NC_047103.1, on the reverse strand, counting down.
GATAAACGCGGCGATCTCTGTTTTGATGGAAGACGGAGATGATGCACGACCGGGACCCAGCCGACACTCTCCCATGACAGGTGGTGGGGCTGCTAACGTCATCAGGAGACCTGCTTTTAATAATATCGAAATCAGGCTGCCTCTCAATTTCCAGCGCGCCGACGAAATTCCCGACTACGCGGAATTTTACCGTAACGTCGTTGGGGCTCTTCATAACTCGGTCGAAAAGGCTTTAACACACGCCAGGGCCGGGGACTTTATCCAAATGGAGATTCGTGGGGACTCAGTCTACAACGAGGCCGCTTTGATCAGCTCATATAACGACGCTGGCGATGTGACGGGCTTCCAAAATCTGTTAGAACGATTGATACAATCAAATTCCAACGTTTTAGCCGACGAGTCTCTGGAATTAGTGGTTCAAGTCATCCGCAACCAGAACGGCGCGGGGAAACGCAGAATAGATGACCTCCTCCATCACGAGGTTCTGAGGAAAAAATCCAAATGCCTTAATATCGTGTATAATCCTGACAACAGTTTATGTTTCGCGATAAACCTCGTTCAGTTATTGAATCCTCATCTGAGTACGCACGAGGCGGAGCAGCGCGGACTGGCGTTACAAAATAGCGTCGGATTAACGGAAGCTACGCCGGTATCTTTAGAGCAGGTGGGAAAATTTGAAAACGCTCTGGGTTGTAAAATTGTGGTGTTTTTCAGAGCCGAAGGGGAGAGAAAGCTGACAAAATTCCAGACAGGAATACCGGCGCAGCAGAAAACTCTTTTCGTTTTTCTGTTTAATAATCATTTTTACGGAATCATCGATTTAAAGAGATTTTTGGGAGTGAAATATGTATGTAAGTTTTGCTTTGAGGGGTACAATAACCACGCCTCCCATAATTGTCCGTCATATTGTAAAATTTGTGAATCCACGCAGTGTTATGAGAAAAATAACCCTGTATTCTGCAGCGAATGTAACAAGGAGTGTCGCTCTCCCACCTGTTACAGCCTGCATAAACAGCCGAAGTATCGTCCTTCCGCCGGTAAGTTCGTTAATGTGTGTGATAACAGAAAAAAATGCTCTCGATGTAAACGTGAGTATTACATAGCGTTTTCTAAAAACAGCGCTCCGCACGTGTGTAAGCAGAAGAGGTGTCATATATGCGGCGAGGCTCTCCAGGAGCCGAGCGAGGGTCACCTCTGCTATATGACCCCGCTCAAAGCTGAAGAGACGCATTCAGAGAAATATGTTTTTTATGATTTTGAAACGTATGTCGATAATAACGGGGAACACGTACCGTTTTACGTCAGCGCTGTAACAAAGACGGGTGATTTTTGGAGCGCATGGGGGACAGACTGCGTAGCCCGCTTCTTTAAACATTTTAGAACGAGAAAATTCAAAGAATACGTGTTCATCGCTCACAACTCAAAAGGTTTTGACGGCTATTTGCTTCTAAAGTATTTAGTCCAGCAGGGCGTAACCCCCGCTGTGATTATGACTGGGAGTAAACTATTACTCATGACAGACGCCGCCTTTAAACAGAAATATATAGATTCGTTATCTTTCCTTACAATGCGCTTATCTCAGATGCCTAAAGCCCTGGGGATCCGGCTGAAAGACGAAATCATCCGCAAAGGTTACTTTCCGCACCTGTTCAGTTCAGAAAAAAATCTGAACTATGTCGGTCCGTACCCTGACTCAGCGGCTTACGGGGTCGCAAATATGTCAGAGGGAGAAAGAGAGGAATTTAACGCGTGGTACGTGCGGAAAAAAAAACGCAATTTTCGATTTTAAAGCCGAGGCCGTTATGTATTGTGATAACGACACAAAAATCTTGGCTGCAGCCTGCTCCAAATTTATGTCTGAATTCATCGCTGAAACACTCGTGGATCCTTTTACCTGCGTTACAATCGCCTCGGCGTGTATGAAAGTCTTCCAAACTAACTTTCTTGCTCCAAAAACGCTGGCGATCCCCTCCGCCGACAATTATAGAACGAGGCATAAAAAATATTCGGACGTGGCCGTGCAATGGTTAGAATGGGTTGCTGAGACGCAAAACATTATCATCGATCATGCTCTAAACAGGGGCGAGAAAAAAATAGGAGGTTATTATGTTGATGGGTATGCTCAGATTGACGGCCGGATAAAAGTGTGGGAGTTTCTCGGATGTTTTTACCACGGGTGTGCAAGGTGTTTTACACAGCATGAAATAAACCCTCTCACAAACACCTCATTTGGAGAGCTCCACGCAGCGTGTCAGAAAAAAATAGCCTTTCTGCGGGCTATGCCGGGCGTCACCCTCAACGTAATTTGGGAGCATCAATGGCTTGAAATGAGGCTGAGGGATGAGAGCGTTCGGTGTTTCCTCGCCCGCAGGGGGTTACCGCCGCCCCTCGAACCTCGCGACGCTTTATACGGCGGTCGGACTTGCGCGGCCCGTCTGAGGTACACGGCTGAGCAAGATGAGACGGTCTATTACGTCGACGTGACCTCGCTGTATCCTTACGTTAACGTAAATTTCACATATCCCACGGGGCATCCGGAAATTATAGAGAGAAATTTCAGAGACCCCAGGACTTATTTCGGGCTCATCAAAGCCATCGTGTACCCGCCCCAGGGGCTAAAATTCCCCGTCCTCCCACACAGAACTCCTCACGGTAAACTGGTGTTTACTCTGTGTCGCACCTGCGCTGATGAAAATAATCAAGCTGCAGCGTGCACACACAGTCAGCAGCAGAGAGCTCTGTCTGGGACTTGGACGACCCCGGAATTCCACAAAGCTCTGGATACAGGCTATGCTGTAGCTAAGATTTTTGAAGTCTGGCATTTTGAGGAAAAAAGTGATAAAATCTTTGAGGGGTACATAAACACCTTCTTAAAACACAAGCAGGAAGCCTCTGGTTTCCCTCCCGAATTTGATAAAGACTCCGAGAGCAGAGAAAAATACATCACGGACTACTGGCTGAATCAGAAGATTCGTTTAGACCCAGAAAAAATCAGTCACAATCCGGCAAAACGTCAGATGGCTAAGATCTGCCTCAACTCCTTCTGGGGGAAATTCGCCCAGAGGGCAAATCTGACGCAGACCGCGCTCGTTAAAAATGCTGACGATCTGTTCAGGTATCTGTTTTCTGAAGAGTACGAGGTCACATATCTAACATTCCTCAGCAGTCAGGCGGCTATGGTTCAATGGAGGTACGGCCCGCGGCACGTCAGCCGACCGGGTAAAACCGTCAATATTTTCATCGCGGCGTTTACAACGGCGTACGCGCGTTTGACCTTGTACGGTTTTATGGAGGCTGTGGCAAATCCTGACAGGATTCTGTATTATGATACCGATAGCCTGATTTACGTTTGTAGGCGGGGTGAAACCCCGCTGCCTACCGGTAATTATCTGGGGCAGCTCACCGACGAGTTGAACGGCGATGTCATCACAGAGTTTGCAGCGGCGGGACCTAAAAGTTACGCATATAAAACCGCACGAGGTAAAACGGTCATGCGTGTGAAGGGGATCACTCAAACCCACGAAAGCTGTCAGAAAATAAACTTTGACAGCGTCAAAGATCTGGTCGAGGGTTATATAAAAGATCCCGCCCTCGCTGCATCTATCATAACGCCGCAGCAGGGAATTAAACGTCATAAAAGCAGTTTCAGTTTGACAAACGTGTCATTTCAAAAAATCCTTCAGGGTGGTGTATGACAAGCGGCGTCTTTTAAAGGACGGGGAAACCGAACCGTTCGGATTTTGAAACATGTCTCACTCTGGAAATACGGTGGAGATTGACCCCAGACTTCAGCTCCCATTCTCCTGTCTCATCGTTGGACCGAGTGGTTCGGGAAAGACTGTGTTTGTGAAAACATTGCTGGAAAATTGTAGCCACGCTATGAGACATGTGCCTGACAACATTGTATGGCTGTATACGTCTGAACAACCTCTGTATTCTGAACTGAAGAATAAAAATATTAAATTTGTAAGAGGACTCCCTGACTCATTTCTGGACGACAGCCTTTTCCCTGAAGGTCAGAGCCATCTGGTTATTTTGGACGATCTCATCTTTCAAGCAACGGATCATCCTGAAGTTGTAAGAATTTTCACCCAGTACAGACATCACCGGAATATGAGCGTCATCATGATCACACAGAACGTGTTTCATAAAGGGAAATACAGTCGAACCATCAGTTTGAATTGTAATTATATGGTGCTGTTTAAAAATCCCAGAGACAAGTTACAGATGAACATTCTGGCTCAGCAAATGTTTCCCGGCAGAAAACAATTTTTTTTGGAGGCACTTGATGATGCTACGAGCGTACCTTACGGGTATTTATTACTGGATTGCACGCAGGAGTGTCCAGATCAGTTCAGACTGAGATCGGGATTACTCCCGCACGAGTGGCCCACAGTTTATTTACAGAAAGATAAACGGATATGAGCTCTCTTTTAAAAGGAACGCCCCCGCTCTTAAAGCGCTAATCAGAGCCGGGGCGAGGGAGCGTCACCACAGCCTGAAGACCTGCAGGGCGGAGCTTCTGAAAACTTTATCCGAGATCGCTTTGAATATATTAAAGGGGAATATCGCCTTGAGCGACTCTCAATTCCGGGCCTTGAAAAAACGAAAAAGAGTTTTACGTCTTCTGGCCGACAGAAAAACCAGTTATAAAAAGAAGCGGGGAGCGCTGATTCAGACGGGCGGCTTTCTCCTGCCTCTGCTCGCCGCGGCCCTGCCCGTTATAACGAGTCTAATAGTACCCAGAGGATAATGGCGTTCAAAGCGGCGCAAAAGATGTTTTTACTCACTCCACAGCAGATGCTTCAACTCAGTCATTCCGTTCCGCCGAGCGGAAATAACATCAGACAAACGGCGGAAAATGATTTAGACTCGCGAATGCGAGGTATACTGGAAGAACGTACTCACTCTCCTTATGAAAAAATTAAAAAGTATGAGGCTCTGCTGCAGCGCTATTTAACCCTGATCAAGCAGGGGGAACTCGAATCACGCGTTTCACCCCCGCAAGAGACTCGCGTCGCTAAGCAACCTGAGGAGGAGGGGGTGGAGGAGGAGGAGGAGGAGGATGAGACTGTCACAGAGGTCCTGAAGAATATCCCCTCCAGAGAGCGTAGAAACGCTGAATATATTATGAGGAAATTATCGAAGGGTGATACGCGCTGGAGTCCGTCGGGGGAATTTATTTACAAGGGGAAAGTCGTGAGGGGGTCTCACGCCATAGATCTTATGAAACATCTCGGATCCTCGTTCAAGAAATCGAGCCCTCCTACAGGCTGGGTGAAGTTCCTCAATATTTTACAGGAGCGGAACATCCCGGTGGCGTGCGTATCAAACCCGCAAGCCCGCGAGCAGCTTCAGAAGCTTAAAAAAGGCCGGAGCAGCTCGCCGGATGAATCCCTTCTTTTAACCGATTCGCCGGCCAGGAAGAAACTTAAGAAAAAAAAAGACTTCCAACGCTGGGAAGGTTTCTCACCATAAAAGGAGGGTATCGAATTAAAAACTGACTGGATATTATGATCAAGATTCTTTAAAATACATCGCAGTCAGTCACGTTTTTGTATATTGTTACTAATAAAACACAGACTGAAACTCATCTCCGGCCTTCATCACTTTTATTCGGTATACGGTTTAAAAAAACAACTTTCAACACTTCTCTACTTAATAACAACGATGCAAAAACATTAAAGGTATGATCGGGGGTGCATTTTCTACACATTCGGAACATTTTTCACAAAAAAACATAAAAAAGAATCAAAGGTCAAGGTCAAAGCTTCTTTCTACGTTTAAAAACGGGGGTTTACATCATGCAACGCGATAAAACTTTAAAGGTATGATCGGAAGGCCGCTCTCACACATCCACCCCGTTTTCAGGCGAAAAAAAACATAAAAAAAATTTAGGATCAAAGATTAACACTTCTTTCTGTACTTAATAACAATGTTTTAAAGCGTGCAAACGCGATAAAACTTTAAAGGTATGTTCGGAAGGCCGCTCTCACACATCCACCCCGTTTTCAGGCGAAAAAAAACACATAAAAAAAATCAAAGGTCAAAGGTCAAAGCTTCTTTCTACGTTTAAAAACGGGGGTTTACATTATGCAAACGCGTTAAAACTTTAAAGGTATGTTCGGAAGGCCGCTCTCACACATCCACCCCGTTTTCAGGCGAAAAAAAACACATACAAAAATCAAAGGTCAAAGGTCAAAGCTTCTTTCTACGTTTAAAAACGGAGGCTTACATTATGCAAACGCGTTAAAACTTTAAAGGTATGATCGGAAGGCCGCTCTCACACATCCACCCCGTTTTCAGGCAAAAAAAAAACACATACAAAAAATCAAAGGTCAAAGGTCAAGCTTCTTTCTACGTTTAAAACGGAGGTTTACATTATGCAAACACGTTAAAACTTTAAAGGTATGATCGGAAGGCCGCTCTCACACATCCACCCCGTTTTCAGGCGAAAAAAAAACACATACAAAAAATCAAAGGTCAAAGGTCAAAGCTTCTTTCTACGTTTAAAAACGGGGGTTTACATTATGCAAACGCGTTAAAACTTTAAAGGTATGATCGGAAGGCCGCTCTCACACATCCACCCCGTTTTCAGGCGAAAAAAAAACACATACAAAAATCAAAGGTCAAAGGTCAAGGCTTCTTTCTACATTTAAAAAACGGGGGTTTAAATTTTCCAAACGCAATAAAACTTTAAAGGTATGATCGGGAGAGCGTTCTAAGACGGGGGTTACATTTTCACACGGAAAAACATAAAAAAATAGGAACGCCGGTTAACACAAGCCGTGACAATATTTAAACTCATGCAGAGGCCCTGCTAGCTGGTTACAGGAGGTATTGCAGCTTTTCTTAAGGCAATAACGATATCTTTTCACAAAATCAGAAACCAAATCATCGTTCGCGATAGTATTTTCGGAGTATAAAGACACCACGTCCCGGTACGACTTCCCACTGGCTCTGTTATACAGATAATACACGCAGTGTTGTCCGCATACGTCGATAACTCGTGCTGAAGCTGCTTGTTGTGATACAGAATGTTTTTAACATCTGGGAGATTCTCCAGATATTGCAGGATGCTTTTAGGGTAGTAATCAAAGTCAGGGCTGA